>NC_134403.1:306230801-306355801 GCF_038048845.1 Mixophyes fleayi | reverse complement strand
ATGCATTTGTGTTTCTTTACACACACAAATATAGGACATACATTCGTTCATATTCAACAGGGAGCTCAAGATACGTCTGTTGATGAATATGGGACTAGGTTTGTTCTACTCTAACAGACCAGACACTGCAGGATATGTCCAATACATATGTGGAATATAAAGCCTCAAAAGAACACAGAGAAAAAAATTACTATTCAAATAATGTCACCTGTTAATAATATAGTTATTAATCACTAAACAATAATATTTTTTTCTCTTTATTTTCCCTTCCATAAAGTACATTTATTATGATGCTATTAATGCCTCCTGTACATATAATACATTTTTACAGTTGCTTCTGATTGCAAACACATGTCCTAGCTTACATACACAGCCATTATTACTAATAATAATCACTGACTTGAATCTCACTTGAATCTGGTGCAAGTGCTACGACTGAAAATCACGTACTTTTGACATGAGCAAAGCATGAATCAGATGCTGCTGTATGCGCTGGAGGTTGGCTCTTGCTCTTGGCATGTATCAGCATTTACATGCCTTACTCATTCAGGCCCGTCGTATTTTGTTGTTGACCAGTAACAGATAGCATATTACCATTAATGCAAGGTTGGATGACAATTCTTTGTATTAAAAAGTCTTACATACATATTTCACATTGGTTTATAACTACACATCATAAATCACTACATATGTTATCACTTCTGCAATTCACTGAGGAAAGAGGTCTTGACAAATAACCATATTTAAGATAAGTTATCATAGGGAAAGAAAAGCTCGCTCAATTTATCAAATGCCCAATGTTAAAAAGTAATAAATAATATGAAAACCCATTTATAGTACTCTATAGAAAATTTGATTATTCCATTTTTATCAAATAGAATTCTTAGAACTTCATGAGTTTCTGAATCCTAGGGGAATATGAAATCCACATGTTTAATGTATTTGAAGCATGCTCGTTTTATTTATGAAGCAGGAAACTTAAATTATTGAGACCAAGTAAGGATATTCTGTCTCTCAGGATTTTCCCTTTTGATTCTAGGATTTCCCCATTGCTCTCTAGCTAGCTTCTTTGTCTACTTCACATCTCTAAAGTTGTTCAGCATATCAAAAGCTTAATTTACTCTATTGCACCATAGCCACTATTCTGTAAAGAAAAAAAAAAATCAGTTGCAACAACCTGCACTGAAACGTCATATGTGTTTCTGTCTGTGTATGTGTGTCTATGTGTCTGTGTGTGTGTGTGTGTACGTGTGTGTATAGAACTCCCATAAAACAGCAATGGCAATTCCCATCTCACAAAATTGTGCAACTTTTGGGGACAGAGATGAATGGTTCTTCAGCTTTTTGTGCTACGTTCATGTCACCTAAGATTGTAAAAATAGACAAGAAAGTGTTGACACTTTTTTCTCATTGATTAAATATCTATAAATGAAACATGTTTACAGTTATTCCTTGTTGTGTCTCAGTGGATATCATTTTTGGCTGATATTAAATTGACCATATTGAAGTATAGCCTAACAATATTGACACATAAATAAGCAAATTTAAATTGGAGGAGGTCTGGAACATGGATGTGATAGGCTGATGAACTTTACATACTAAAAATATAACACCTACTTACAAAATAACCACATAGACCATTCAAAGTCAGATGATGTTTATAAAGTTGCTCAGTACCTTTCATATCATAAATGTACCCACTTTAATATGTAAAGTGGGTACATTCATGATCTCTGTAATCTGAAATATTACAGAGATCAGTGGCGAAACTACTATTGGTGCAGCCGGTGCGGCGCACCGGGGCCCATGGAGATAATGGTGGACACTGCATGGGGAACTAGCGAGGTGTGGGCCCCGGTTGCCTCCTCCTGCTTCCTTGTACCGGGGCCCACAGCTCGCTAGTTCTAACCTCTGACAGAGATGATTTTCTTCAAAACTCTATTTACTTGATTAAGAGTGTGGGATAATTGTGGATCTCTCCATTTGTAGGCACTTTAAGGAACCCCACAATAAACTTGAACACCAACCATTAATTAAATAAATAAGACAGCTGAGTGTGGTATAGATTGACTTTGACGCCATGTCAAATTAAAATTCAGTTTTCATAGCACAATACTGCTGAACATGTACATACATGTAATCTGTAAATCCTAGTGTTTTATCTATAATGTATATACATATGAGCTTTACATAGTAATATTGCGCTATAAGCATTCAATTTCCTTTTTTTGAGTTAAATAGTCATGGTTTAAATACTATGATTTCCAGATCACATTTCTAACACCTTAGCTCATTGGCAGACAACTATCGTTCAAGATGTTGTGTTCCTAGGTCAAATATATTTCCATATATTATCACTAAATGGTCGACAGTGAGAGATGAATGAGCTAAAGGGTAAATATTCCCTGATGTCTTTTTATGCCATTTCAGCTACAGACTTTAAAATGCACTAATTGGCTTTGTTAACCAACACATTTCTAAATGTGCTTTACCAAAGGGAAGAAAGACCTGTTTCAGTTGCAAATCATCTGTTTGTATGTACTCAAAGAATAAGCTCAGACCAACATTAGTCTGAAATAATTTACAAAAATGACTTTTCGGAAAACATTCCTACAGGTGACTATGTTGTAAAGGAGGTGTGGCCTATAGCAACCAATCTAGAATTTATCTTTATTTTCTAAACTGCCTTAAAAAATCTTATGAATCTGATTGGTTGCTATGGTCAACACTTTATCTTTACATTTGCATTATGAACATTTTCAGATCTGTCACCCTCTACATCAGCAACATACATCTAGAAATGAGGAATAATTTGTATTGACAGCTTGTAATGTAGTCATGGCCAGCTGGCTGGTGAGAGAGCCTGGCCTTGGATGAGATGCTTTAATAAAAGCTAATCTAAAAATATGTAAATATGGTTACCTGCAGCACAAAATCTTAATGTATTTTGTGTATTATTTTTATAGAGTGCGATGAGTATTTAAATAAGTTTTGACTTATTTTACACTGTAAGTTGAGTTAGAAGCATTATAGCCGATTAATTTTTTGGATTGTAATGTTAGAGCATCTAAATACATCCTTATTCGCACATGTTCTTACTGTTGGCAGCTTAACTGTGTATATAATACTGATAGCAACAACAGTATACTGGATTGAACAACCAGTCTAACACACTCTTACTAATGGGAGCAACAAGCTGGATAACCCGCTGTTGAATTAGTTATTTAATAAAAGCAAGATGGCTTATTTCCACTAGTTGAGACTGGGAGTTTTGAGTGAGGAAGAAATCGGTTCAGCACTATGAGATCTGATACAAAAATCTAAAAATAGTAAAGCATAAAAATATATAAAAAAAAAAAGCATTATTTTTGCTAAATGAGAAAATACATCTGTATCATTATTATATTGATTGGTGTTTTGTTTATTAATTTATTATACTCATAACTACTTGCATAATCATGCGGAGTCACCCTTTCACCCAAAAATCTAAAATCTTTCTCTTACCTTATCATACATCTATTTTTTGAGGCTTAGTCCTCACAAGTTCAGCCATATGCAAATATTCAACTATATAAGGTGTTCTGTCTCAGAGCAAAATAACAAAAATACATTCTCGCCAGAGTTGAAAAGTCTGACATTTGTCAAAAGTCACAGCTGCGAATAGAGTATATATGTAGAAGTCTCCCTGGTTATTTAAACCTATTGAAATGGGCCCCAAGGAATATGTATCACTGGCCAATGACTTCAGAGACTGAAATGCTGGCTCGTTAAGGCTAAGAGAATAGGCTTGGTTCAAATCATGTTCTAAATAATTGGTTCCCCTGGGATTTCACATCAGCAGAAGAATGGGTCAGATATTTCTTGGGAGTGTACTAGTCGCTGTAGGCTAACATTACACTGACCTCCTAGGTCTATGACATTCTCTGACAACCTGAACAATTTTTCTACGATATTACAGTAGTATAAGCATCATTTTTTAGGAGTACAACACAAAATTACTAAATGCAATAGGCAACATACATTAAAACAAATACATGATGTCTGTTTTCTATGTTAAATACATTAAACTAATAACTTGGATGTTATCACATTCAACATCGATATTATATATAATATATATATATATATATATATATATATATATATATATATATATATATATATACATTGTTTTATATAGAGACTTTTTGTCATTGTGTCTGTTGTAGCTGACAGCTGGCTCAGTTTAACTTTGTGTCGTGAACATTTTAGTGCCCTGACTGTAGATTGACTTGCGGTTCTCTGATAAGCTACCTGTGTTCTAGCACTGTATATTTTCAAATGTTTTTACTGGCTATGATTGGTTAAGCCATGTGAACATTTGAATTCTCTCATTGGTTACTAGCTATTATAGCACTTTGAATGTTCTTATTTCAACAATAACTGCAAATGTTTGGGGATGCATTTAAATGTTAAACCATGCCAACTTTATTTCAACTGTTACAATGAGATATACTAATTCTATTTATAACAAAACCACAATTTTTACACTACTTTCCTACTATTTGAAGAAAATAGGACATATTTTCTTTCAAAGACCATTTTATTGGTTGATATACAAGGTATATATGTATAGTCCTATTATAAATATACTTTTATAAGCTACGTTTTACATGTTATTATAACTACTATAGAGAACAGTAAACTGACAGTTCTATGTTGCCCATATAAGAATATAAAATATATTTTTAAACACTATACCAAAAAATAGTTGCTTTACAAAATCTTCTAGTAACATTCATAAATACATGATACAATCCTTATAAGAGCTAAAGATATCTGACTACTTGAGATCAGACTTGATGATTGGATAGGTCTTGCCATATGTACCTCTAATCTTATGTTAGTAAGTCTATTATAGGACATTGCAGATATCAATGTAAAATACTGAAATAGGACAACAGCTTGCAGAGAGATAGTGTCAATCATAATATTACTGTACTTAAAATACAATGTACAATGTGTTAACACCAGTGATAGCATAGGAAGCCCATATTTGCAAATGTTACAATATGGCTATTCATATTTGATCAAGTCTAGTGGACCTTAAAAAGTGCTGAAGTTGACAGTTGTGGCTCTTCGATTTCTAATACTGAATATAGTGAACATATCACTGGTCACTAATTAGGATTGTATGACTAGGTGTCTGTATCTAAAAAAATAAATTGTACAGAAAAAAAAATTATAAACTTGCATATTCAATGGAAGAATTAATTTCAGAGATACATTTATATAATGATTTATTCCATATAGACTAGAAAGGTATTTCACAAGAAAATTAGGATTGCCTCTTTATATTTTTTTATAGTTGATCATGTATTTGTTTTTCCAGTGATGATTTTACTATGTCAGCAATATACTGTATCACAAATTCTTTGTTGTTTTATAAAACTACCAACACACAGTCATATCTGTATCCAAGGTGCACTCTATGATATCTCTCAGCTCACTTGCAGCTTGTACATGTTGGAAAGGGACAACATCTGTAAGCCCCAATATTGATAAAAGCAGAAAATGCCACAGTGCAGATGGTTACAGATATCTCCCACAAGAGTATCTTTATTCTAAGTGCTAAGTACACAATATTCTAAGTACACAATATATCACAGAAGTTTCCTCTTCTTTAGGTATTGACCATAGTCACATCAGTGCATGGTCAGACCTTGGGCCAGATATGTTCAAACCATGTTGTTCTGAATCATGAAGAACAATGGGATCATAAAGGCCAATACTGTGCAGTGAATCAATGGCGACACATACATGCAGATAGTGTTCCTATTTTACTCATATTCAAAAATAAATATGCAAGATTGCGACGTAGATATAACTTGCACCTGACACACAATAAACTATATTGGCAGTTTACTTATTTATTTCATGAGACATACCCCTAATTATCAAACAGGGTATTTTATATATATATATATATATATATATATATATATATATATATATATATACATATATATATATATATATATATATATATATATATATATATATTTCACTAATAAGAGTGCTTATTAGTTAATATAAGATATTGAAATGTAACGTTTTGCAATATCTAACTAGGACACACTGCACAGAACAAGATAGTATTTAAAATAAATCAGGTGTGTAGAACACAACAATTGTGCCAGGGTAATTCTTTTTAAGTCTTTCCTACATGCATAATCCAATACAATTATAAATGTTTGTATCAATGTAACTCAGGATTGAGAGATTATTTTAATAGCATGCACTAATTGAAATACTGTGTAATTACAGGTTCAGTTAATGTAATATTGTGCGAAGGTCTTATCTTTTTGTATATATTGTCTATGGAAACCAATTGACTTTACCAAGATCACAGGGAGCTGAAAATTCCCCATGCTAATGTCTGTCCTTGTGTTTTTGTACTTGCTGTACCCATCATCCTTTGCCCACATTACAATATTAGATGCTATAACTTCTCAAGCTTGGCTTTCTTGCAAGGCTGCGGGTCGAATAATTTCTGATTTAATATAATAAGGTTCAGCAAATTCTTTAATGGTGTGTATTCCTGATATGATGGCTTCTGTTTTCAGGCAGGCTTGTCACTGTCAAACATATCATTTGGATTTTGTAAAGAAAATAAATCCAAAAACCTTCAGACCTGATTTTGTGATGATTGATATGATGCGTTTGATTTATAACAGGCTTAAGTGAACCAGCAGATGTCTATGCTCATTCATTTTTTTTATTTTTCTTGCTCTTGGCATGTTCACATCTATAAACCCCAAGGCTGAAATTTTCAAATATGAGCTATAATAGTAAAATATTTTGTTTGGTGTTAACCTTGCATTCCACTGCATCTCTGTTAGAAAAGTAAAGTATTAATTCCTTAATTTCCCACTACATTAGAGAAAGCTGTAGCCCCGCCCACATTTTTAAGACACTATCATGGTGGGGTCTGATACAAGTTAGATACATCCCAGACTACAATAATTGAAATTCTGATGACAAAATTGTGCTTGTATCAATCAATACACACAGTACATTTTTGTTAAACAAGTCTGTCAAGCTGTCAGTCACTCTCTGTATGTCTTCTTCTGCTAAATATATTATGGTGAACATTCATAGTTAAGTATAATTGCTCCAGTTATTGCATGTATATTATTTAGTTTAGTAATACACTGCTTTTCACATATAATGATGTTAATTTCTGGCTTTACTAGATCTTTGATTTATAGAAGATTGATGTATGTTGGAAAATTATAATTTAATGAAACCAATAGAAGCTACAGAATGTTTATAACCTGAACCAAGGTAGCACCAATTTTCTAGTATGTAGTGTACTCTAAGAAACATTCCTATCTCTATATGTTAGTGTCCTTTACAGATTATACCAGCAGTGTGCCACACAAAATTATACAAGCAGTGAATATACCAGTAGTGGCCCCACACATAATACATGAGAAGTGCCTACTCCCACATGATTATGCCAGGAATTACTCCACATGATTATATCAGCAGTACCCACTACATATAAGTGTATCACTAGTGCCCCCACAATATGATTACATCAGCAGTACCCACTACATATAAGTATATCAGTAGTGCCCCCACATTATGATTACACCAGCAGTACCCACTACATATGAGTATATCAGTAGTGCCCCCACATTATGATTACATCAGCAGTACCCACTACATATGAGCATATCATTAGTGCCCCCACATTATGATTACATCAGCAGTACCCACTACACATGAGTATATCAGTAGCTCCCCCCACATTATAATTAAATCAGCATTACCCATTACATATGAGTATGTCAGTAGTGCCCACCACATAATAATAACATCAGCAGTACCCACTACATATGAATATATCAGTAGTGCCCCCACATAATAATTACATCAGCAGTACCCACTACATATGAGTACATCAGTAGTGCCCCCACATTATGATTACATCAGCAGTACCCACTACATAGGAGTATATCAGTAGTAGCCCCACATTATGATTACATCAACAGTACCCACTACATATGAGTATATCACTAGTGCCCCCACATTATGATTACATCAGCAGTACCCACTACATATGAGTATATCAGTAGTGCCCCCACATTATGATTACACCAGCAGTATCCAATACAAATGAGTATATCAGTAGCGCTCCCAAATTATGATTGAATCAGCATTACCCGCTACATATGAGTATATCAGTAGTGCCCCCCTTATTATGATTAAATCAGCGGTATCCGCTACATATTAGTATATCAGTAGTGTACCCCCACATTATGATTATATCAGCAGTACCCACTACATATGAGTATATCAGTAGTGACCTCCATATTATGATTAAATCAGCGGTATTCACTACATATTAGTATATCAGTAGCGTCCCCCCACATTATGATTGAATCAGCAGTACCCACTACATATGAGTATATCAGTAGTGCCCACCACATAATAATAACATCAGCAGTACCCACTACATATGAATATATCAGTAGTGCCCCCACATAATAATTACATCAGCAGTACCCACTACATATGAGTATATCAGTAGTGCCCCCACATTATGATTACATCAGCAGTACCCACTACATAAGAGTATATCAGTAGTAGCCCCACATTATGATTACATCAACAGTACCCACTACATATGAGTATATCAGTAGTGCCCCCACATTATGATTACATCAGCAGTACCCACTACATATGAGTATATCAGTAGTGCCCCCACATTATGATTACACCAGCAGTATCCAATACAAATGAGTATATCAGTAGTGCTCCCAAATTATGATTGAATCAGCATTACCCGCTACATATGAGTATATCAGTAGTGCCCCCCTTATTATGATTAAATCAGCGGTATCCGCTACATATTAGTATATCAGTAGTGTACCCCCACATTATGATTATATCAGCAGTACCCACTACATATGAGTATATCAGTAGTGACCCCCATATTATGATTAAATCAGCGGTATCCACTACATATTAGTATATCAGTAGCGTCCCCCCACATTATGATTGAATCAGCAGTACCCACTACATATGAGTATATCAGTAGTGCCCACCACATAATAATAACATCAGCAGTACCCACTACATATGAATATATCAGTAGTGCCCCCACATAATAATTACATCAGCAGTACCCACTACATATGAGTATATCAGTAGTGCCCCCACATTATGATTACATCAGCAGTACCCACTACATAGGAGTATATCAGTAGTAGCCCCACATTATGATTACATCAGCAGTACTCACTACATATGAGTATATCAGTAGTGCCCCCACATAATGATTACATCAGCAGTACCCACTACATATGAGTATATCAGTAGTGCCCCCACATTATGATTACATCAGCAGTACCCACTACATATGAGTATATCAGTAGTGCCCCCCATATAATAATTACATCAGCAGTACCCACTACATATGAGTATATCAGTAGTGCCCCCCACATAATAATTACATCAGCAGTACCCACTACATATGAGTATATCAGTAGTGCCCCCACATTATGATTACATCAGCAGTACCCACTACATATGAGTATATCAGTAGTGCCCCCACATTATGTTTACATCAGCAGTACCCACTACATATAAGTATATCAGTAGTGCCCCAACATAATGATTGCATCAGAAGTACCCACTACATAGGAGTATATCAGTAGTGCTCCCCACATTATGATTACATCAGCAGTACCCACTACATAGGTGTATATCAGTAGTGCCCCACCCCATCCATGCACATAAAATAACTGCAGTGTCCCTAATTATACAAGCAGGATCCATAACACTTCCTTCCCTCACCATATGTAGAATTTGATTGTTCCAGGAGTGCAGTCATAATGATTCTTAATTACTCCATCAATTTTACATTGATGATACCAGCACTAGCTTTATTTTGATTTTATCAACAGCTCTTCATTCCCTACTACTACTACTACTACTAATAATAATAATAGGGATTAGTCATTGATGGTGAACTGATTTATATGCAAAGGCTTCAGTGAAAGCTGAGGATGGAAGGCTTGAAAGATTGAATCTGATGTTGCTTCCAAGTGCGTGATTCAAACAAGATAAACACATGCACCATATTATGACATTAGTGCAACTGTGACATCTCTCTGCATTCCCAGCCTGGCAGGTCACCAGATCAGAACATGATTGCTATCTGCTTCCTGCCAGATTTAAGATCCCCATAAGAGCTTAGGCTGTCTTGTGAGTAATTTGGCTCTAGATTAATGATTCTAAACTAACCAATAGATGCAGTAAGTAACCAGTGAATGCACCTCTGAGCAGTGAACACTGAGGCCTTCGTTTAGAGTTGGATCCATGTTTGTGACGTAAATATACACAATCTGTATCTGTACAATGTATGCTAATCAAAATCCATCCATATATAGATTTGTACATATATTAGACTTATGGAATAGCGGCAGGTGAGTGTTAGTCGAATACAGTATGGGCATATACATGAAAGGGTAGCACAAACTAGGAATACAACCTAAGAGGCTTGGACGCAAAACAAGATACACTTGTTAGGAACCATGGTGTAAAGATACGTGGTGATGATGATGATGACACCAGCAGCACAATCTAGTTGCTTCTGATTTTTTTGTGTATTGACCCCTTCACTTTATAGTATTTCATTCATTAGCATTGTGACTATATTATGATAAGTTTCATCCACCTTCATATGTCTTATTGGCCAGTTGGACTGCTGCAGGAAAAAAAGAATCCTATTGGATTTATAAAGTGTTAAACAGTGGACGTGAGAATGTTTGTATTACATTTTCTAAGGAACATGTGATTTCACATTTAGAACTAATACTGTCAAAGCACTATTCTGTCTTGTGCATCTGGAACTTAAATACATTGGGCCTGATTCACTAAGGAAAGTAAAACAAAAAAAAAATAGTAACTTTTCACCTTGGCAAAATCATGTTGCATTGGAGGGGGAGGTAAATTGAAAATGTGGGGACATTTATAGATGGATAGGGCATGTCCTATACCAACTTTAAATTTCAGTGTACAAATAAGGTTATCAAGTATTTGTGTGCTACACGAAGGAACAGCCAGTATGTAACTTATGTGCAAAATAAAAAGCTAATTTGCACCCTTTGCATTGCAACATGGTTTTGTCCAGGAGAAAGTTTACTCAATTTTTTGCCTTAAGATCCTTAATGAATCAGGCCCACTATATTGCGTACAAATAGGGTAAAGTGACTTTCACAGTTACTGCGCACACTGTGCCGCTGCATCTCTATGCTATCATTGGGCATCAGTATATCCATTTGTATGGCTGACATATAAAAACTTCTGTGTTTTGGTTTGAACATATCTTTATATATGTGTCTCTCAACATACACATGTAAGTACATTTGAAGTGCAAAATGCGTCAAACTCTACATGAGGCCCAAATACATTAGAAAATACTTATGTGACAAGATAAAATACAAAAAACTTATAAATGTAATAAATGCAGAATGTCTAAATCATGGTTGAGTGCAAGATTTTGGTTCTTAGTGCAATATATGTCAAAGCTAAGCCCTTTTTTTTTTACAGCTCCTTGTTTTCAGACTAGTTCAATTATTAATGCTATTAAGGAGAAAATTCCACACACACAAAAGGGGTTAGGCAGTAGCATGTCTTACAACTATTAGGGCAAGATTTACTAATCTCCGGGTTTGAAAAAGTAGGGATGTTGCCTATAGCAACCAATCAGATTCCAGCTGTCATTTTGTTGAAAGCACTAAATAAATGAAAGCTAGAATCTGATTGGTTGCTATAGGCAACATCCCCACTTTTTCAAACCTGCAGCTTAGTAAATCTAGGCCTTAGTGTTTATTTACCAGCGTTATAGCTACATGCAAAATGGACACTAATGCGCAGCGACAAATATTGTATTAAGAGAGCAAGTTTCTGCTATGATTTACTTCAAATTTTGCACTTAAATGTAATGTTAGTAAAGGAGACCTAGGTCCTTATTAAAGTTAAATGTAAATGCATATGTGCATTGTAATGTTTCTTGTCAGGTAAATTTTGTGATACTGCACATGCACACAACTTCCGACAGTATTTTGAGCTGCACAAATCTATAACTTGTGGACTCTAGCAGTTTGTGAAGCAAATCTTAGGGGTTCACGTGCAAGTACAGTAGTGATGCAAGTTAACCATGCCTTCTTTACAGTTAGAAATATAACTGAAAAGTGTGGATTTTTTGGGTATACTTTTTGTGCCATACAAAGTAGTTACAAGTTTTACTTTAGTTGCAACACTCGATGGATCTCAATATTTTTTGACCCCCTGCAGCAGGACAATAAACAGTATTTGGAGGGTGATTATCTCATGGATAACGAGGTTGCTGCTATTTGGGGGCATGTGGTATTATTTGTAAAACATATTTGTGTCTGGAGTCCTTCTTTAAATCACAATGGAAGTGTATTACAATTCGGACAAGGAGAGCATAGGCCCAACAAATCTCAGCAAATCACTGAGTGACATTTGTGGTGACAATTTGAAATGAGTACATGTAAGTAACATCTTAATCTACTAATAGGCCATTAAGTTAAAGTGTGACATATGACTATATAGCTACTTTGCACAGTGATGCATTCTGAATACCAGGCGTCAAACAATAGTTTGTGGTTAAATGACGTCACTAAATACTTTTAATGTAATCAATAAATATATCACACACACATATATATATATATATATATATATATATATATATATATATATATATTAAGGGTGTGCACCGGCCACTTTTGGTGTTTTGGGTTCTGATTAGCTTGAGGTTTTGGGTTCTGATTTGTTTTTTCCAAAACACCCCACAAAAGGTTTTGGTTCTGATTTTGAGTTTCGGGTTCTGATTTTTTTTTTAAAAAGCATAAAAAGTGCTAAAATCCATATTTTTATTTTTTTTCACTCCTACACTATTATTAACCTCAATAACATTCATTTCCACTAATTTCCAGTCTATTCTGAACACCTCACAATATTGTTTTTAGTCCAAAAGGTTGCACCAAGGTAGCTGGATGTCTAAGCTAAGCGACACAAGTGGGCGGCACAAACACGTGGCCCATCTTAGGTGGCTGTGTAGGCTTGAATGGCCTTTTGCTGCTCCTCCATCCTCTGCAGCATATAGAGGGTGGAGTTCAAGCGCGTCACTACCTCTTGTTTTAGTTGATGGCAGGGCAGGTTCATGCTTTTTTGATGTAGCAGGAACAGTGAACGTAGTTTAATATCTGATACTAATATTTCTGCACTGCAGGAACAGTGAACTTAGTTTAATATCTGATACTAATATTTCTGCACTGCAGGAACAGTGAACGTACTTTAATATCTGATACTAATATTTTTGCACTGCAGGAACAGTGAACGTACTTTAATATCTGATACTAATATTTCTGGACTGCCTATTGAAGTGGAATCTCGACGGGATTTGGTACCGGGGACACAATACCTCCATTAACCGTCTAAATCCCACTCCACTGATGGCGGACACCTGACGCACGTCTAACACCAACATAGCTGTTACAGCCGCAGTTATCCGCTTTTCAATAGGGTGACTACTGTCGTACTTTGTGCTCATGGCAAACGACTGTCAGACGGTCAACTGTTTGGTGAAAGACGTAGCGTTCTTACGACTTCCCCTCTGGGAAGATGACCGACTACTAGCAGCAACAGCAGCAGCGGCAGTAGTAGGCGTACCGCTGCAGGATTCCTCGGATGAATCCCGGATTGAAGAGGACTCAGTCATGCTGGTGACATGGCCTGCAGGACTATATCTGATGGAGATCGTGGAGGAAGTTGACGAGGAGGGTGTTGGTGGTGTGTATACAACAGGACCAAGGGATTTAGGTGTCCCTGGACTGCTGACGGTCCTAGCCACAGGTCCTGAACTAAACACTGAATTATGAAGGTTCTTCAGGTGACGTATAAGGGAGGAAGTCCCTAAGTGGCCAAGATCCTTACCCCTGTTTATTTGAGCTTTACATAAGGTACATATGGCCATACATTTGTTGTCCGGATTTGGATAAAAATAACTCCAGACCGAAGAGGTGCATTTTTTGGTCTTCTGACCAGGTATGACGTTGGGCTTTTTCATCCCATGGACAACAACTGTTTCCCCCCCTGGTGCCTCATTTAAGATAACCACATCAGCATCCTCCTCGTCAAGTTCCTCCTCAGCGCCAGCTACATCAATATCCTCCTCCCGGTGTACAACATTGACACCTTCATTAGCCAAATCTGTAACTGGACTGTGGGTGATCCTTCCAGCATATGCAGAGGGCATGCTGCAAATGGTGAAAGGAGCCACCTCTTCCCGTACAGTGATGGGAAGGTCAGGCTTCGCAACCACCAACACCCTTGGTCTCGCCTTGGGGATTTGTGATGCCATCTCTTTAGAAGGCAGAGTTGTTTGCTGTGTTGTTGATGACAGCTTAAGTCTCTTAAATTTTTTAGAGGGGGGTGAGGAGGAGGGCTTAGATCCTTGGGTGAAGCTGAACCACTAGTCATGAACACGGGCCAGGGCCTAAGCCCTTTCCTTACCACTCCGTGTCGTAAATGGCATATTGGCAAGTTTACGTTTCTCCTCAGATGATTTCAATTTTCTTTTTTTGCTAATTTTAGTGAACCTAGGCTTTTTGGATTTTACATGCCCTCTACTAGGAGATTGGGCATCGCCCTTGGCAGACGACGTTGATGGCATTTCATCGTCTATGTCATGACTAGTGGCAGCAGCTTCAGCATTAGGAGGAAGTGGGTCTTGATCTTTCCCTACTTTATCCTCCAAATTTTTGTACTCCATTATATGCAGCACAAGAGAGCGTACCCCTAAACCACACACACTTTGGGACTGCGGAAACAGTGAACGTAGTTATATAGATTGCAGTACCTATTTTTTGGGACTGCAGAAACAGTGAACGTAGTAATTTAGATTGCAGTACCTATATTTTGGGACTGCAGAAACAGTGAACGTAGTAATATAGATCGCAGTACCTATTGTTTGGGACTGCAGAAACAGTGAACGTAGTAATTTAGATTGCAGTACCTATTTTTTGGGACTGCAGAAACAGTGAACGTAGTAATATAGATCGCAGTACCTATTGTTTGGGACTGCAGAAACAGTGAATGTAGTAATTTAGATTGCAGTACCTATTTTTTGGGACTGCAGAAACAGTGAACGTAGTAATATAGATTGCAGTACCTATTTTTTGGGACTGCAGAAACAGTGAACGTAGTAATATAGAATGCAGTACCTATTTTTTGGGACTGCAGAAACAGTGAACGTAGTAATTTAGATTGCAGTACCTATTTTTTGGGACTGCAGAAACAGTGAACGTAGTAATATAGATTGCAGTACCTATTTTTTGGGACTGCAGAAACAGTGAACGTAGTAATATAGCTTGCAGTACCTATTTTTTGGAACTGCAGAAACAGTGAACGTAGTAATATAGCTTGCAGTACCTATTTTTTGGAACTGCAGAAACATTGAACGTAGTAATATAGATCGCAGTACCTATTTTTTGGGACTGCAGAAACAGTGAACGTAGTAATATAGATCGCAGTACCTATTTTTTGGGACTGCAGAAACAGTGAACGTAGTAATATAGATTGCAGTAGCTATTTTTTGGGACTGCAGAAACAGTGAACGTAGTAATATAGAATGCAGTACCTATTTTTTGGGACTGCAGAAACAGTGAACGTAGTAATTTAGATTGCAGTACCTATTTTTTGGGACTGCAGAAACAGTGAACGTAGTAATATAGATGGCAGTACCTATTTTTTGGGACTGCACAAACAGTGAACGTAGTAATATAGCTTGCAGTACCTATTTTTTGGGACTGCAGAAACAGTGAACATAGTAATATAGATCGCAGTACCTATTTTTTGGAACTGCAGAAACATTGAACGTAGTAATATAGATCGCAGTACCTATTTTTTGGGACTGCAGAAACAGTGAACGTAGTAATATAGATCGCAGTACCTATTTTTTGGGACTGCAGAAACAGTGAACGTAGTAATTTAGATTGCAGTACCTATTTTTTGGGACTGCAGAAACAGTGAACGTAGTAATATAGCTTGCAGTACCTATTTTTTGGAACTGCAGAAACAGTGAACGTAGTAATATAGATCGCAGTACCTATTTTTTGGAACTGCAGAAACATTGAACATAGTAATATAGATCGCAGTACCTATTTTTTGGGACTGCAGAAACAGTGAACGTAGTAATATAGATCGCAGTACCTATTTTTTGGGACTGCAGAAACAGTGAACGTAGTAATATAGATTGCAGTACCTATTTTTTGGGACTGCAGAAACAGTGAACGTAGTAATATAGAATGCAGTACCTATTTTTTGGGACTGCAGAAACAGTGAACGTAGTAATTTAGATTGCAGTACCTATTTTTTGGGACTGCAGAAACAGTGAACGTAGTAATATAGATTGCAGTACCTATTTTTTGGGACTGCAGAAACAGTGAACGTAGTAATATAGAATGCAGTACCTATTTTTTGGGACTGCAGAAACAGTGAACGTAGTAATTTAGATTGCAGTACCTATTTTTTGGGACTGCAGAAACAGTGAACGTAGTAATATAGATTGCAGTACCTATTTTTTGGGACTGCAGAAACAGTGAACGTAGTAATATAGCTTGCAGTACCTATTTTTTGGGACTGCAGAAACAGTGAACATAGTAATATAGATCGCAGTACCTATTTTTTGGAACTGCAGAAACATTGAACGTAGGAATATAGATCGCAGTACCTATTTTTTGGGACTGCAGAAACAGTGAACGTAGTAATATAGATCGCAGTACCTATTTTTTGGGACTGCAGAAACAGTGAACGTAGTAATTTAGATTGCAGTACCTATTTTTTGGGACTGCAGAAACAGTGAACGTAGGTAAATTTAGCAGTACTAATATTTCTGGACTGCAAGAACAGTGAACGTAGGTATTGCAGTACTAATATTTCTGGACTGCAAGAATAT
The DNA here is from genome assembly GCF_038048845.1 of Mixophyes fleayi. Classification (NCBI taxonomy): domain Eukaryota; kingdom Metazoa; phylum Chordata; class Amphibia; order Anura; family Limnodynastidae; genus Mixophyes; species Mixophyes fleayi. The sequence continues at coordinate 306,338,760 of NC_134403.1, read as the reverse complement.
ATTGCTCTAGAATTTTTGTTATTTTTTTTAAATTATTTTTTTAATATATTTTTTTAATTACTTTTGTATAATTTTTTTTTTCTTTTTTTTTCTTTTTTTATGATTTGTTAATAATTATAAAATTACTATGGACTTAGCAGAACAAAGCACAGGACAAAAGCACCACTGGACTCAGCAGGACAGACACTGGCCAAAGCACCACTGGACTCAGCAGGACAGAGCACAGGACAAAAGAATAAAGCACCACTGGACTGATCACACAGGAGCAGGAGCACCACTACCCTACAACCTCCCTCTTCCCTGATCTCAGCCCAAATGAAGATGGCGGCCGCAAGCGGCGAATTTATGGCATCCGAGTCTCGCGAGATCCGACCCGAGACTTGGATGTCATAGCCTCGTTTCAGATTTTTTCCCAGGCGGAAGTACCTGAACAGTGCTCGGATCCCGTCAGATCCGCACTGTTCGGGTGGGCTTGGATTAGCGGAATTCGAGCCCGCTCATCCTTAATATATATATATATTGTTAAATAGTAAAGAAGTCCAAAAATTAGGTCCTATAATCAAATAATAGCTGTGGTTTCAGTCATCTCCTACCTTGTAGTTAGTAATTCTGTATGATGTCTTTATAGTTCTAAGAGAAAATGTCTTTGCTGTGTTGCATGTGAAAGTTGGGCACTACAGAGTCAATAAAACACAAGAGACAGATATAATCTTATTTCCCCATTACATTTGGTATCAGGCCATATGGTAAAAGACAAATAACAGTGATGCTCCATTTTTAAGGAAACAGATTGCTGTGATTGATAAGCACAAGCACATCTGGGCAATGATTCAGAAAGCTGTTTTTTTTTTATTGAAGCCGGAAGACACTTTCATTTTACATTTTTGATAATAACTCCATGTTGTAGGTTCATTTCTAAAAAGATATGCAATTATTATGAAGGTCAAACTATTTTTTAACCAACCTTTCTTTAGTCCTTAGCGTAACTGAAAGGTGGCACTAAAGAAGTTAAAGTTCTATCGGAATGTGCATAGCTTCCTCTGCTGCGAGTGAGGACAATGACTGTGAAGTCAAATGGGAATTATTCTGCTCCGATGGGTCATATATAAAAATTGTGAGCTTTAAGTCTACATCAGTGAAGCAAATTAAACTGTTTGCTTATCAGGGTGTAATAAATGATTTGTTTGCTCTCTACACTTCTCGCTTTCAACAGAGTAAAAGATTTAGATGGGTTTAGAAGCAGGATGCTTCTGAAACTGAAATCATATGTGGAACAAACACATTTTAATTGTACTAATCTGACATGATTCAGTAACTCCTGGGATATTGCATCTTTATATGCAGGGTGGAAAAAGGATTTGACAGCATTATAAGAAGCTTTTTTTATTTTTCTATTTTCAAATGTGGTTTGCTGCATTCAGAAAGCATGTTTTTAGCTTACTTCAGCATGTATCTGTGTGGCATTTGTATGTTCTCCCTGTGTTTGCGTGGGTTTCCTCCGGGTGCTCCGGTTTCCTCCCACACTCCAAAAACATACTGGTAGGTTAATTGGAAATTGACCATGGTCTCTCCCTCTCTGTCTGTCTGTCTTCCTCTCTGTCTGTGTGTGAGTGTGTGTCTATATTAGGGAATTTAGACTGTAAGCTCCAGTGGGACAGGGACTGATGTGAATGGGTTAATGGGTTCTCTGTACAGTGCAGTGGAATTATTGGCGCTATATAAATAAATGATGATGATGTGTTGTGTGAATATTATATTGTCTTTTAGTCTTTTGAATGATCCTGCACATTAGTCTAATTGTATGGCTGCATTTCTTATTTGAAGTCAGATAATATTTCTACCAAGTTGGAGGAGGACAAGATTTCGTCATATATATATAGTAATACATAGCTGATAATGTTCTGTGTCTCATTAACACGCACTAATTCCATAATATGTTAAGCTATGTTATGTAACCTATAATATTACAATATTATAATATTACAACATGGTAGTAATAACTACATATAGTATGTTGATCTAGAGAATTGTTTGATTGCCAGTGTGGGGTCAGAAAAGAGTTTTTCCCCTCTTAAGGCAAATTAGAAATTATCGTGCTTTTGCCTTCTGGATCAACGGTTTCATAGGCAAACCGAGGGGGGTTTCCTAGTGCCTGGAAACCCCCCTCTAAGCCTGGGGCACTGTATAATTGAGGTGGCTGGACCCTGCTCCCGCTTCACACAGCTCTGCTTGAAAAGGGAGAGCTGTGTGCACCTAACAGTAGTGCATCGAGCATTGCCCAGGTATATTATGGGTTTGGAAGAGTTGGAGAGCAGCCAAGCACTGTCTAAAATTATAGCCACGCCCCCATGCATGCTGGTCACACCCACTGGTGGCATGGTGTGGAAACCCCCCTCTATAAGTCCTGCGTTTGCCCCTGGGTTTTCAGCATGAATGGTTGAACTTGATGGACATAAATCTTTTTTTTCCAAATTAGATACTTACGTAGTTATATACACAAATGAAATAGAGCTCACATCCTCTGGTTTCAAAATGAACAGGAGCCTGAATGTTGGAGTCCTAATAGTATGCAACGGAGTGGCAAACCCAGGATTTCTGTAAAGGGGTTTCTGAATGCTGGAGTTCAGAAAACAAAGCAAAGAAAAACTGACACAATGAACCCCAACCAGACTCTTTTTTGCAATTGAATTGTTTTACGTACATAACAAATACAGCTGAGCCCCAAAGTGTTGCTTATTCACATAGTCTTCTATCTAATCTAATAACCAGATTGAAACTAATATTACATTTAAAAGGGTAAAATGTTTTTTGCACACTATACAATAGCATTTTACCTGTGTTGAATCTGCATCTGCCACACAGTGTGTGTTTTATGTATGTACTGAGATGCATTAAGTATACAGCAACATACACTTACCATAGAAACAGAAGTTCTTGCTGTGTCCACTGAGTAGTTGATGCCTCTGACTGGACTGCAGGTAAAATGCCGTAAGAAATGTAGGAGTATAGTAAACACTTTGGAAGACATTGGCAGGATTAACAGACTGACAAACTCACCAGACAGACAGACATACCAGTAGGAATTGGAGACTGGCACACTGGAAGGACAAACAGACACACTGATAGCTATAGGAGACTGACACACTGGCAGGACAAACAGACACACTGATAGCTATAGGAGACTGGCACATTGGCAGGACAGGCAGACACTGGCAGAACAGAGACTGGCATGAAAAACAGACTGAAAGACTTGCAGGAACTATAGACTGACACACTGGCAGGATAGAAAGACACTGGCCGAAATGGGAAACCAACACACTGGCAGAACAGAGAATAACAGACAGACACTGGCAGTAATCGGAGATTGACACAGTGGCAGGACATTTCTGTCCTCCCAGAGCTGTGATACAGTATATTTTGATAACCTAACCCCTCTTTGGAGAAAAGCCTCTTCACACAGCAAGGTGCAGACCTGGAGCGTCTGTGAAGCTTCTAATTCTCAGAGATGCTCTATAGTCATTTTCAGCACAGAGGGGAGTTTCTGTAGAAGTTTCTGGGCAACAGAAAACCCCCCTCTAATGGCATTCCTGGTACTCATGGGTGACAAGATGAATGCCTAGACATATGAACTCAGTTCAAAATATGTTTATTAACACACAATTACAAAAGAAACATATACATTGATGTCAGAAAAAACGACAGTTCTCCCCTTTTTTTAGTGTGTTTTTTTTTCTTTTTTTAATAATATTCTAGATCTGGGTCTTGATAATAGCCATATGCTTGTCCCGTGTATTTTTAATTGTTTTTACCACAACTGTTGGAGGAATATTTCTAATAAAATGCACTTGTGCACTTGACGAAACAGGCCCACGGAGTTTTTATGTCATACATTACCCTATTTTGACCATTTTTTAGATACATTCTCAAATTCCCAACTCTCTTCCTGTTTTCACTTGGGGTACACATTCATATTCAGGGTTGGACAATTATTTTGTCACTATGCTGCCATCATTATCACCATGTTCATGACTATTAACATATATATGTCCCCTCCCTCCTCCATAGCATCATTCATTAGCAGTAAATGGGAACTAGAATTAGGTGCAATGTTTACGTAATTTGAAGCACTGGAGATGCTTCAAATATGCTTTAAAAAGTCCATGTGAATACAACAAAATGCCTAAAACATCTCTGTCTTAAACAAAAAAGTAATTGGATATACTACATGTCAAACAAGCAATAGCTTTTTTAAATATAAGGTGCAGATAGCTTTGTTTATATGAGGACAAATGTAAAATTTATTTTTTTGGGCACAAACACTTTATCAAACTATATAATGTTTATTTCTAACAGTATTGTAAAGCATACTTTTCCTTAGTATTCTTATGTAATACAATTCAAATCATCTGATCTGAAGGAAAATGTATATGAATTAGTGATCATTTGACTAAACCTGCCGAATTACTAGAGGCATGTGTGTCAGGGGCTGGTTGGGCTGTGGGCAAGAGATCATCTGCCCCCTGGGCCAGTTAGTTAGTGGGCTACCTTGGACTTGGAAATTTGGCTACTTGCATTTTTTCCTTCAAATGTTCCCAGTAGGCTACTGAGCAGAGTCTTGGCCCTCCAGGCTAAAATTTACCAGCCAGTCCCTGATGGGTTTTATTCCAGCTAGGGCTCTATCTGTGTGGAATTTTCTCTCCTCTTAGGTTTACCCAGGTGCTCTGATTTTCCCCCAAAATCCAAAAACATAGTTGTCTCCTGAGAAAATGGATCCTAGTGTGTGTGTGCGTGGTAGGGAATTTAGAATGTTAGCTCCAGTGCCATAGGAATTATAACATATCTTTTCTGCAGTGCTACATAATATGGTTGCTACTATATAGATAAAGTAAATGATAAATAAAAAAAAATAGTGATTCTTTGAAGAGATATGGAAAATGTGAACAGTTGGGTTGACTGGTTTGAAACTAACTGGTGTACACAACTCAAACATAGTAACAGGTAACAAGGTTGCAGACTGACTAGTTTTACACAGATCACAGAATTCCAAGGTAAATTCTTACAGCCATAATAATTTACAGTGTGATATGGGTGGTATTCCTCATAATAAACAAGTTTTTTTGATGAACTCTCAATCCTGTATATGTGTCAATGATCCTATTAACAATTGTTTAACAAGGCAATTTGGTCGTATGTTTTTCATTCAATACCCTATAAAATTTAGAAAGACTTGATCAATGAAAATATTTGTAAGTGATAAGATTTTTTATGTGATATGTTATTTAATCACAACAGTTTGACAAGGCTAAACCAGAACTTCATATTTAAACAGTTTGATTTTTTTCCCAGCCAAGTCATTCTTCCTATTTATTATTTTGACAGGTCAGTTCTCAGATCTATTTCTAGTCATAATAATAATAGGTTTATTGCTGTCACTTTTTCACTTTACTTCTGCACCCTCGCTATCTAATAAATAAAATAACCACTTCCAGCTACACACCTGTAATTAACTATCTATATCAGTTCCACTATCCTCTATTATACGCTCTACAGCTCCAACAAGCTTTCTACATTTATGTCCTGTAGTACTCTCCTGTCCTTCAGACTCTTTAAATCACACTTCTCGTCAAATTCTCAGGTTGGCTCCCATAATTTCTGTCCTGTGAAATAACCATTCTAATTGTGGGGGCTTTTAATATCGACATTGATGAACCACATTCCTCCTTTGCTTCAAAATTACTCTCCTTTGAACTTACACAATCAACTACTTTGTCCACACATGAACTTGATCTTCATACAACTTTGGTCTTATTTAAATCTCACCTACTCCCCTTTTCCTCTCTCAGATCACCATTTTTTGTCATACAAATATATGATTTACCCTTCAAGACTGATCTATCATGTGCCCCTCACTGACACTTTAAAACCTGCAATGTCCCTTATCTCTCCTCTATCATGCCCTAAATTGACCACTATAATGACATACTCCTGTAGTCTCCAAATAATACATGGAAACATGGTAACATGGTAATACATGGTTCATTCCAGCAAACTCTCTCTTGCACCCTTTCAAAATTTGATCTTGTGACTGAAAAAGTAGGGTTAGCTCTTTTTTACTACTCCTGACTTACTAGCTACCGTTTAATTTTGTTCATCTTCTTGTATTGATTCATCCCATGCTAAAAGAAGCCATCTCTTGATTCATCCACAAACCCTTCATTTGCTTATAGTCTCCTTAAATTCCTAGTATATAAGTTTCTTTGTTAACCCTCTGATGGACCACCTTCAAACTAAATTCCATTCCACTTAAACAACTCTTGCTAAAGTTTCTAATAATATTCTGGCTGCTAGGCTATGAATTTACATGTATAATTTATTATTAATTGGGATGGATATACCAGCTGCCCTTGGTAGACCATCCAATACAGGTTTTACCACCTCTTCCCTTCATCTATCAGTTGGAGGACCCCATGGTTTAATACTAAGGTTAATTATTTATCATTTTCTTCTTGGAATCCAAATGAGTAGTTTTTGTTTTCAGTACCATCTCTATGCTGATGACACCCAACTGTAAACATTATACCATTATATCTCTCCTGCTCTTTTTACTAGTCCAGTGACTCTCATTTTGCTGTCTCCTTCATCATTTGTCTACACTAAACTTAATTTGTCCAAGACTGAGCTCCTTGTATACATCAAGATTTCTGAAAACTGTTTGAGAAACACTAAAATCACTCCCAAATTACAAAGCAATTGTTCAGGGATTGGATTTGATTACAACCTGCCCTTCACTCCCTATATTAGATCCCTTGCAAAATCATGCTGCCGCAATCTCAAAAATATTGTCTACATCCACCCTTACCTAATGACACCACTAAAGCTAGGTACACACTACAGAATTTTCCACCAACTTTTTATGCCAATCGATTTTACATGCGATCGATGTTCTGATCGCTCGGTCCATGGACTGCATACACGCTAGCCTTGTTTAGGATGATAAAGGGAAGAGTGGACGTCCCTTTAGAGACTTTTTACAGCCATGTTGTCGTGAGCAATGACTGTAATTTCATACTCACTGTTGTGGAACGGTTGGAAACTTAAACACACTACACAACGGAAACAAGATCGGAACAAAAATATTAAACGGTACGACCAACCAAATGAGGCGACAATCGTCCATTTGGGCAGACTTTCGACCATCGTGTCACTGTACACACTGATCCGACTTTTGAATGAGCAGTCATATGTCGGTTTAGCCGATTATTGGACGAAAACCGTGTAGTGTGTAGCTAGCTTAAGACAGTAACTCATGCTCTAAGCATTTTCAGCTACTATGTATCCACCCTCTCTTTATGAAATTGACTCCACTTTAGTATATTCTTCTATTAATCAAACTGGCTGTACTTCAGATTACACTGAATGCAGCTTTCAGGAGGAATTTCTTTACTAATCATTTCTGTAAAGCTGCCAACAATCCATCAGTGATTACACTGGCTACTTGTTTTTTCCAAGATACAATGAAAAATTCTTGTTCTCATAAATAAAGCCCTCTATAATGCTATAGCTTCCTATATCTCTTCTGTTATCGCTGCACAGCTCATCCCCCTTGCCAAGTGGGCCCTTAAATTAAAAAGTACAAAAAAACACACTTTGGCTTTTTTACTAACATTGCAGGAATACAATTTGTTCAGAATTGAAACAACCAGTAAGGAAATATATCTTATCACATTTGTGGAAGACATAAAGCGTCTGATTGATGACAGTGGCTCAGTGCAAAATTTGCACCCAGATGCAATGTTAGTAAATGATCGCTAATGTGTTTCTCTCACTAGGAGTCTTTTGGTAGTTAATTATGGTCTGCAAAATATTTCTCTTTTAGAGCTAAAAATGACATCTAGAATCCTCACTCATTGATATGAATGGGGAAGGCAACAGAAGTTACCATAGTAACAGATAATGCCAGGTGAAAAGTCATAGAAATAAGATTTTTTTTAAAGTAGACTGAAACTCTTAGCTAGTTGAGATGAGTGGTTCACTACAAAATACATACCAGCTGAAATACTGCAGAATCTATCTCTCTGTCTCTCTTGCTTTCTCTCCCTCCTTTAGTCTACTAATTAACTAGGACTTGAATCAAGTATCTGACAATAGTTAGCCTGTTATGAAAAAAAAATCTAAATTTAAATAACCTTTATTTTAAAAAAAGTAAAACATATTGTTCAATTAAATGTGTGCATAACCCAAATTTTTTTTAAATACAATACTGAAACAAATATGCTGACTATAATATATAATTCAACATGATTCACTTAGCTCAGACCACATTGCTACACCGATTTCCCAATTGAATTGCCTACCCTGGATCAACTTTAACATTAACAGTAACATATAAAAAGGGTTTGCTATATACCTGTTCAGTGAACTGGCAATAAACAAACTAAATAAATTAAGTTTAGCTTTGCTGACAACTCCCAGTAAACAACACATTATTAGTGATAAGTCATAGTGAATTTTCTGCATGGAAAATATAAATTACCTGTCATGCGAAATCGGAGGTCACAAAAATGTCCTCTTCTACATTTGATAGGACAGTCATTTCTGCCTAAAGGTCCCATGATCATGTTCCTTCTCATACTAAATATAACATTGATATAACATTGATATGCTAACACTATGCTTTATATTCTTACAGCCTCAGCTTGGTATGAAGCACATAATGTTGCAAAGTATTATTTTGTTTGTGATTCCTGTATTAGGTTTTGTTGTTGTTTTTGATTATCTAATTTATGTTTTCATGTATTCTGCATTCCTCATTTTGTAACATTTGATGTTACCTTATGTACAAATGGAATAAACTCTTTCACTTTTGACAACCAAAAACTTAAAATAATAAAACGATATCTATTCTATTCTAAACTGACTAAAATGTAGACATGTAAGCATGTGTACTGTGTATCATTAATTGTTCTGGCATTTATGTATTCTAAAAATATTGTAGTATTGTATTGTATTATGTGTTGTGGACTGTGCATATAATTATTTTTTAGACTATTGTTTAGGGGATCGCATTCATGTGTAGCTTTACAGAACAGTGTCTAACATAATGGAACTATAATTATTTATACATTGCCGTTAATTTAAATTTTGATTTGTGGACAATTACACTGGAAATTAAATCAGCTTCATGATGTTTGATGATCGAGGCCATAAGGGTAATTAAAGATTTCTATTATCATTTTAATGTGTTGTCCGTCGTCTTAATTCTGGAATTATTTCTTATTCTATTTATACTTACGTAACTGAAAATTAAAAGCAGCACAAATCTTGAGGGTGAGTTTCAAAAATTAAAATCAGGAACTAGTATTAGAGACGGTACTACATAATTTAAACTTGTTTGACATCGAAACCCAACAAAAAATTACACTTCTAATAAAAATCACCATAACGATAAGATTAGAGTTTATTTTATTGTATTCTTGTTCTTATTCTTCAAGAACCCAGGCTTAGAGTTGCTATTAAAGTAAGCATGAGTTCACGCCAAGACCAGCAATCTGTCAATTCTGGCATTTGCAAGAAGGGACGGGGTGCCTGAGAGTATCAATGGTCTTGTCTGGTTCCCAGACTTTGTTTATTAAATGGCTGTTCAGCTTCAGTCAGTCTCCCAGACCTGCTTTTAATGAAACATTCATAGCCTGCAGTCACTACTGGTGTGATGCATGACTGGAGCTCTTCATGACATCATCAGACTGAGCACAACTTTTTGACTTTAGACGTGCACATGAGTTTTGACTGGTTCAGTTTGTATACAATATTCTATATGTGTGTTTTTTAGGTCAATATGTTCCTTTCCTACAATACAAAAATAATATTTACCCAGTATCTCTTTTGATAGAAAGCAAATTTACTTATGTCTGCATTTAACTATGAAGAATTGCTTCCCTTTCCTAGTGTACTGCCTATTTCAAGTAAAGGACTGGTCTCGGTAAACTGCTGCTACTTCTTATAAATATATTACCAGCAGGATCTAACCTATTGTAAAAAATCAGCAGAGTAGAGCACAATAGTTTAGCATTATAGAGGGACACCCATGACATAGGCAAACCGAGGGGGGTCCTAGTGCCTGGAAACTCCCCATCCAAGTCTGGGGCACTGTATAATTGAAGTGGCTGCCCCCGCTTCACACAGCCCTGCTTGAAAAGGGAGAGCTGCGTGCACCTAACAGTAGTGCACGCAGCATTGCCCATGTATATTATGGGTATAGGAAGAGTTGGAGAGCAGCCAAGCACTCTCTAAAATTATAGTCACGCCTCCATGCATGCTGGTCACGCCCACTGGCAGCATGGTGTGGAAACCCCCCTCTATATATCCTGCGTTTGCCTCTGCCTGATGACTATTCATTGAAATCAAAAAGCGTTGGGTGGTTTCCAATTCTGACACTCTGCTTGAAGTATAAGGAAGTGATGTCACAAACCAGCTGTGACATTACAGCCTGCCTGCAGCATCCACATAACCTGATTCGGTAGCAGCACTGATAGACTATAGGACTGCATGTTTCATCTAATATTGTGGCTGTGGAGGTTACCATCCAAGTATTCGGCTAGGTTGCATATGCACTACTGATTTTTTACATTTTTATATTTTGATTGATTTCAGAGTTGAGTTCCTGGTGTCAAGCATTATCTGCTTTAGTGTTTGTCATTTTGGACATCTTCCTTTGCTATGTGCAATACCAGAAGTGTTTATATGTAACTACATGTCACTATAAAGTGTTTGAGATCTCTGTTAATGCTAAAGATGATCCTTGATGAATGTACTGTATTTGTTTTGTTTTTTGTATATTACTTTAGGTACAACTGTTATGATACACTGGGATTAAATCAAGTTAATCACTAAAAAGCCTACTGCATTATAGTTTTTATGAAGTGTGTCATATATACATAATACATATTTCCAAAATTATATCACATATTCCTCTCCTTAAGCTGGTAGCTCATGCAACATGCTTGGATCTTGAACAATATGTATGCAAATTATATGTACCCATTGCCAAGATTTTAATTCTAATTTTCACTCTTTATCAGACAGATTTGTTGTCAGTTCAATTTGCATTAAAGTATTTTAATCTGCTGACTTTGGCTGTATTTAGATTCTATTATAGATTGTGCTTTTGTAGAGCTACTGAGTTTAAGAATAACAATTTAACAGTTTAACCTTTACTTAATAAATCTTTAACTATTTCAATTCCATTAACACAGTAGAATTTTAAATAAAAAAAAATCTGAAGTAAAAATATGCTAAAATAAAAAGAAAGCCTTAACATGAGCCACACTTAAATGCTATCATTGGGCAAAAATATATTAATTAAGTACATGAATTTTAAAGTTTAACTAGGGACAGAGAACTATTGTGTTATTCCCTGCACATCCATGCGTTCCTGAGGTTAGTTGGGATAGAATAACCTGTAACCAATGAGATCTTCAAAATGCTCAAAGCAGCACATGGTATTTCAAGAGATGAGTGTGCTGATTGTGTAGGTTGCAGTGAAATATCCACCACTCATGTAATTGTGTGAGTGGAATGAAGTCATATATTAAACCAAAGACTATGGGCTCTATTTATCAAATGTAGAAAAGCCCTATCTCCGGAGTATTTTAGCTGGAGATAAGATTTATCCCTACCTATCAAAGGGTCGCAGTTGAGATAGCAGTGCTATTGTTGGTGGTAGCCCCCACCAGTCATAAGGGTCTCGCTGGTGAGAGCTTTTAAGTTTATTACATAGATTTTTAGGAATCCATCGCTATATCCTTACATTCATCAGTAGCCCCTCACTGAAGTAAAATTGCAGGAGAGTGGTCATCTCCTTTGGCATCTGATACTCCAATTGCATGATACGTCCGTATGTACTGTATCGTATTAAATAATGATTCTCTAATATGATCACTGTGGTTCCAAAGCACAAGAGTTTTATTCGCAAAATAGATTACAGGTCAAAGTATCGCATGCATATGCCTGCGCGGTTGGCACCAACAACAAGCTTCTATCAGAACGCTCTGGTTTCCAAACCCAGAGCTGAACATTTTTTATACTGTGCAGTTATAAAAAGCAGTGACATAAGAAAGATGCACTGTTGCAGTATTAAGTTCCACATTTATAGGTTGATGGGTCATGACCTCCCAAGACACCCCATTGGTTGATTTCTCTAGTCATTGTTCCTTGAGGTGGGTGACATCATTCCATGTGTGGTCAGGTGACCCTTCCTCAGGCTCTTGCCTCTAGATCTGTATAAACTGGTACTTTTTCATCTCTGGAGTTGCTAGTTATTGTATGAAAAGTAATATTAGTTATTATTAGCATTCGCAATGTGCGAATGCTTCATAAATATTCCTGGAAACATTCTCATACGATTGCAGACAGAATGAGCTGTAATTAACTTGTTAGAAACATTAGTTATTTTCTTCATCACATTATATATTTTATTACCTGAAATAAATAGATTAAACATATTTGCATTTTGTTATTTGCTAAGATTTTTGTTCGGTTGCGTATTACTGGACCAAAATTATTGTACAGAAATTAATGATTACCACCTTCATCCAATGATCTAATCTTCTGTGACATCTCTGCAGCGACAGCAAAAGGACTTCACCCACCAGGAAGCAGTTTCAATATAGTGCAGTAAAGACATCCAATCTGCTAGCACTGTTCCATGTAAACCAGACCTAAAAGAAGTTGCTGTATGGGCTCTACTTCTTAATCACTCCCGCCCCAGCATATGGCAAATAGGGGTGCTCACCAGTTCACAATGCATTACAGCTTGAGGACGCATGTATACCCACCCACATGACTGAAACCACACAGCAACACAAGCACATAGCCTGGAGGATGGAGTGACCATGCCCAAGAAGATGCTGATCAAGATAAACACCTAACATGAACTTCGAACAACATACACCATACAATGTCTTTCCATTAGCAATAAGGACCAGTCTAACAGAAGATGCCACCACAGCCATCTGAGAGGGAGCGGGCAGTGCAGCATCTGAGGGGAGTAGATGCCCAAGGCGTTAAGGAGAGTAAGGCATCCTTGGCACTTTCCCCAGCCCTATCTGTCACTAGGCATGAAAATAGCCATTGTATGAATAAATAGAAGATAAAACAGTAGCGAAGAAATGTTTCCTTGTTTGACACTGGTTTCTAATACCCTTATAATTTATACTAAAAAGTACATTATCCTCCCATATGACTTAGCAATTTGCAAGCATTATAGTAAGATAGACAAACTGCAAATATGTTTTAAACAAGAAATTGCTAATGTTAATATCCACACAGCAGCTCTATGACATTACTGTATTATGTTTAATGAATAGAGATAATTATATTTTAATTTGTTTATCCTAAAGTGTAATTCGACTATTTAAACCTGTTTCTGAGGAAAATATTGAGCATTTTAATCATTGTTAATGCAGACGCATGGTCATAAGAGCTTTCTGTTTGTTAACTAACTGAGACTATTAATGCAAACTTGGTTTTCTAAATACAGAGGTTTAAAACAAAAACATTATGAAATGATTCTCAGGGTAATAGTATCATACTAAAAACACACAAGAATAACAAAGTCTGACTGAATACAATGCAAAAAATAAATATTTGATCTGAATTGTGAACTGAAGAAAGGTATCTCTGCTTTCACAACCTGGGTAAATGAATATTTATTCATGCTAGTGATTATAACTCTACCAATAGTATAGACTTGTGTATATAGTTATATTCTCCTTTGTTTCTAGGCAAAGTAATTGCCTGAAACACATGAAAAACATATATATATATACTGGTAATATTTTCTTCAATCACACATATACCAAAAATCAGCCACAGTTATATCCATATATTGTTGCCTCTACACCTCTTTATCTATATAAAATCCTATAATTAGATTACATATATTAGAGTTATGAATGAATAAACTAAATAGGAGAAATAACATTTTATACCAGGATGTCATAGATTGATTACACATGGTAATTATAGTATATAAAGATTAAGTGCATAGCTTACATTGGGTAAAGCGGTGGATGGATTTTACTGTAGATAGGGATGGGATGGTTGAGAAGTTATGTATCGTCATTTACCAGAGAGCTATATTTGAGGTGAAAAGAATCAAGTGTAGCAACAATACAGGGTTAACTGGAGTAGGTGTTATTATTATTATTATTATTATTATTATTATTATTATTATTAATAATGTTATTTATAGGGCGCCTCATGAGGCACTTATCAATGTACAGAGGGCAAACAGTAAGACAAAACATGGTACAGCACTTCAATACAGTAAACATATAACACTACAACTCTCCAATCAGCTACTGGGGTGCAATGGGTATATATTCAACACAGGCTGAAACCAGTGCCCATTAGATTGGGCCGAACCTACAGGTTTAGAGTCACTGAAAAAAGGTACAAAGACAATAGAGGAGTGGAGTCAATGAGCAGAGAACCTAAGGAAAAGGTGTACAATGTAGCTGGTGAGCAAAAGTTATAGGTAATGAGAACACTCACTAGAGCTTACAATCTAAAGGGAAAGGGGCAGACAAATGGTTGACACATGGGGTGAGCCAATGTTAGGGCATCAGTAATATCTGTAAAAGGGTGTAGCAATTAGTAAGGTGCAGTAAAGTTATAAAATAATGAGAGCATGTATTAGACTTTTAGTAAATTTACAATATTATCGTATTATTTTTTATGGGGGCAATATGGGGACAATATTATCGTATTATTTTTTATGGGGGCAATATGAATATCTAACTTTGTTAAAGGGGTATTAACATTTGATTGCTAATAGGGGCAATATGTATTTCAAGACGGGGAAGAAGAAAGATAATGTATACAGAGTTCAAGCAGGCATGAGGGGATAGACAAGGAATCTGCACAGATAAGCCATATTTTATTTATTAATTCTGCAAAGTTTACTTATGAAATTTTCCACATTATATGCTATCTGGAAATATTACACTATGAGTGCTCTCCGGCTCAAATTATGTTGTCATCTCTAGATCACTCCTCTTTCTGGCTGTGGAGGTAGCTGGTCGTGGTACAGCTGCCACCTGGTTCCCTGGTTTGATGAAATAATATTTGGAGCAATGATTTTTTAACTTGTATATATATATATATAAATAGATATATACAATATATATGTGAATATATATATATATATATATATATATATATATATATATATATATATAAATAGATATATATATACATTTATATTTATATATATATATATATATATATATATATATATATATATATATGATGCGTACATGTGATATATGTATATATATTACAAACCTAAATGCATACTGGATGCGGTCCTGATGCCCACAACTCTCGGCTGCTTCTGCTTGCTGCCAAATCTGCTGACGTCTAGTGTACATTTATTCCCTTAAAGTTTAGTTATTTTGTACAGTTTAAACATTTTAACTATGAGCTGCTGAATGTGCTTTCTAAACTTGCTGATTATTAGATTTTTGGGTGTTTATAGTAAAGCATTAATCCTTTCCAGCTCACACCTTTCACAATGTAGGTCACCTATTTTGTAAAAGCAGAAATATTCAGAATTTCTGCAAAACATTATTTTACCTTTAATGGTGTAAATGTGAGGAATATACTCATCGCCTAATATATATTTCATTGCAGTATACAATGGAAAATACCTCAGTAGCATACCTGCCAAAAATTTGCTTTTGTTGGTCAAAAGAGGAGGTAGTTTTGCACAAAATGGATGTGGCTGGAGTGGATATCCGGAATTTCCAATTAGCAATGTTGGCAGCTATGTACCAAAACAGATAGAAGTAATCACAAAGGAAATTAAGTGTCCTTGTCCCTTGAGTTAACTGTTTAATTGATCTGTCCTTTCTAACTCTTTAATCCCTCTCACTCGGCCAGTGTCATCTCTATGCAAAGTGAAGAGATGTAATGAGCTCTTGCAATAAACAGTAAATATTTCCCTGCAACAGTACATTAGCGCTAGTATAGAAAAAATTATTATCGCAGTTCATTTGTATGCAATACTCTAATTTTATGCACCCGTTATAGTGCAGTTACCTACACAGAAGAGAGGCAGCCGTTTTGTAAACTGAAATAATATTTATGAAACCCAACCTATAAATTCACTAGAAACATTGTGCCTATATATTAAACATAAGTTATTTTAAGATACAAAATGGCTGCATTACCTGTCTGTAGGTGGTGGGTGTGATTTAGGATGATACAACATTAAAGGAGAATTTTAGCACCCATAAAATGTATTCCTAAAAAAAATCCTCTCAAAAACATTTACAAACAAAACACTTTTATTCTTTGCACAAATTTATTCAAGAAACTTCCCCTCTGCATTTAGTGTGATCTCTGTGCCTACAAGCCTTAGACCAGGTATTCACTGACATTTAATTTGTATTTTTATACACAAGTGAAACCACATGACAAACTACAATTTTTACTTGCTTTCAACATCACCCCATTAACCCCTGTGCATTTAAACTACATTAAACACACTGATCGAAGCAGTGTTCAGATAAACTCAACATTGTCGCAAAGCTCTTGAACATGAATAACTGCAAGTAGATATGGGGTAATTCAAAACAATTCTATTTTCATGTTTTGTACTAACATTAAAAGTACAATACACTAAAATGAGGCCTTAAAAAAGTTCAGTTAACAGAACATATTCTAGGGGGTATATTTACAAAACTGCGGGTTTAAAACAGTGGAGATGTTACCTATAGCAACCAATCAGATTCTAGGTGTTATTTTGTAGATTGCACTAAATAAATGAAAGCTAGAATCTGATTGGTTGCTATAGGCAACATCTCTACTTTTTAAAAAACGCAGTTTAGTAAATATACTGGCAGCTTTTGTGTTGCAACTAATTGAATAAGGCGTGCCTTATCATTTTCCTGTAGCAATGAACAAAATGTTTCTCAGTATCAGTGGTGAATTAACCAAGTGCCGACAAAGGAATTAACTCTTCTACTCATCCACTCCTGGACTGAAAGTGACACTTATAAACAGTAAAAAAATGGCTAATTATAACAAAGCAATGACTGATTAAGTTAGAAAAAATCTCGAATCACATTGTACATGCATGGAATGATGGAATATTTATACACATTTAAACACATAAGTTAGGTGTACAATGTTTTCCTTCCAAAATTGCATTATTTGAATATATACAGCAATATCGTGTAATACAATTGTTGCTTATAAGCTGTACAAACACAGTTTTAAATAGCAAAAAACTTTTTATTGCATTGCATAGAAAATTATCTTAAAACAGGGTCTTTTTTCTAGTGTTGTTTTATTCAGTTCGTTCAGTATTGTCTTTCAGCTGCATTGCTTTGCTGTAATGTTTATAATACATCTGAAATTAAGCAATCATACTCCTGCAGAGATGTATGTCATTTGCACAACTAATACAGATAGATCTATCGTGTTTAATGCATTTCATTTACTTAAAAGAGAGGAACACTCCTAATTTACATACTTGCAGCAGCCATTCTATATAGTGAACTTGAATCTGAAAACTTGGAACAAAGCAGGATTTGTTAAACAAGAAGCATCAGAAAGGAAAAAATAGCCAGCGTTAGATACATTGCCACAATTCAGAGCGTGTTTTCAAAGCCTAGTGTACCATGTGTTCAATGACATTAATTTATAACACCATTATCTTGGCCAGAGCGCTATCTCTTGTGGACGCTGCAGGCAGCATTGAAATTGACGCAAAGCGAACATTTGTCAGAAAGTGTCTATAGGCAGGTCCATTCATTTTTGTACTATGAACTTTAAGATAAACTTACAGGTTTTAAAAATACACGTTGAATGCGTAATATTAATGCCAGTGTATAATATACCTAGAGATTCTCTTAGATCTTAGGTCGCTATGTCCCCTAAGTCGCCACAGTTCATTTTTATTGCAGGGTGGCACCATTTGTCAGAATTGTATACAGGGCCGGATTAACCTGAGGTCTAACTGGGCTACAGCCCAGGGGCCTCGGGCATCCAGGGGGCCCTTGAATGTGCTCAGCAACATTATTGATCGGTTGGGGGCGCCCCCGGCCCGATCAATTCTGCTGAGCACTTTCACTACGGTCCTTCCCCGGCGCGCTGTAGTCTCCTTACTGAGGAGAACTCGTGAGTCTCACTCTACGAGATCTCCTCAGTAAGGAGCGTACAGCTCGCCAGGGAAGGAGGTAAGTGCCTTGGGGGCTGGGAGTTGCTTGGCTCACAGGGGTACCTCACCGGGTGGGGGGTTCTCGGATCATGGGGGGGGGGGCTCTCCAGGTGGGGAGGGTTCTTAGCTCACAGGGTAAGGGCTCACCGGATGGGGGGGTTTCGGATCACGGGGGGGCTCTCTGTGGAGGGGGGCCTCACGGGGGAATGAGGTCCCCTTAGCCCAGAGGCCTCCATTCCCTTAATCCGTCCATGATTGTATATTACAAACAACCTAGCTGTCTAATAATAAATTAGTGGAAGGCACCAACCAGCATACCTCTCCCTCTTCCCCCCAAAAAAGGCAGCTGAAAACATTATAAACCATTTCTGCAATGACATGTGAACAGTATTGCATCAGTATTGTGCATCATTAGTCCCAGATTTAAATACAGTTCTGAGTAATATTCCTACCATGGAAATAATTAAGATAATTACCAAGCACTTTGCAAAAACACATTTAGAAAGGGAAAAGGGAAGATTTTAACACATCAATTTAATTGGTAAGAAGGTGGCAAGCTTTGTCTGACAGGCTGAAGCCACCAGGCACACTGTAACATTATAGCTAGCTGACTCACTATACAAACACTGGATAACTGAGACAGTCATTGATGGTGGATAGTATTCAAACTTTCAGCTAAGTGTGGGGCTTTCTGTGTAATTGTTCACTGTTTCAAGAAAATATTAGAATCACAGTTTTCATCTGCTTTTAATGAAACAGATTAGCACTAAAATACCCCAAAAGCTGATTAAGAAATATAAAACAGAAAAGGAATATAGATAGAGCCACTGGGACAACACACAAAATAAACTGCTCTAAGGCTTTGGGTGGGTGAAATCCACAGGATATACAGATCTGGGATAAGTCGTTGTCATTATTGACAAACTTATCATCCCCATAAGTTTATGAAAAAGATGTTGGAAGACTGAAAACAAAGGAAAAACGAAAGTTTTTAAAACATAAAAATATAAGCTTTCTTTGGCTATTACAGCCCTTTCTCACCTGCAATGTCATCAGTTTTGAAGATGGCAGACATGTAACAACCTGCAAACATTCAGATCATTGAGATGTTCAAAGTAGCAGAGTATTTCAGGGGCATGTGCTGATCTTGTGGGAGGCATGGTCTTGTACATTCATGTGATTATATTAGTGAGGACAGGGCTGCATGTGACTTGGACAATGTCATTATGTAAGAATGGTAATGTAGGCAAAGGAGTAGTGATGTGATGCTCCAGAATTATTGTTAAAACACTCCTCTAAATTAAACAACATTCATGTAGCCAACTTATTTTTGAAATGGACTATGTTTTGTAACAGAAGCCAAGGGCACAAAACGGCTCCGTTATTGAATCCCTTGACCATGATTCCTTTTGAGTGGCATATATTTTAGTACAGTTATATTGATCTATTTCCATTGATTCTGTTAATTGGAATGTATCAGGTATGTAAATAAATTAATTTGATGTTACAGATTTCTAACAAAAAACAGTGACTGTCCTGGGAAAATCATGACACATGCAAACCCTGAGAAATGGATTCTATTAGAGTCTTATAATATCAGAATCTCTTTCTCTATATTAATTTGAGTCCTTATTATAACATTTTTCACCTTACTGGAAATATTCATTTCTGCATATTATTCTCTCAATTTAAAATGAAATATAAAATAAATAATGGGTTAAGCATAAATAACCATCAGTTTTCATATTGTGGGACAATGAATGCTGACAAGTTCATAAAGTGAAGGTCAGAACATTTTGTATTCTTATGCATAGGAATCAGACTCATTTGAATATACCGACCGAGTTTTAACATTAGGATTTTATTTTGTTAAAAATCAATCTTAACATCTTTGATTAAATATGATAGCTTATTTGGAAGGTGTTAGAAAATACAGCCAAAAACATTTTGAGTTATATGTACTATCCCAATCTGCATAGTAACCTACATTAATATTTGTAAATCAGACACTGATTGGAACCTGCTTTTTAAACTTTGAATCTTTCAATGTAAATTGTCCAAAGATTAAATTTGGCTTCTCGACACTCCATCCCATAGAGATCTTTCATGCAAAGACTAAACTCTTTAAAATATGGAAATGTTACAATAAATGTTTTTGTTATAAGTGAATTTTCCACCAGTTAGTTTCGGAATCCTCATGATCAATATTTTTTAAATTTTGTACTGTTTAGTGTTTTGGAATCAAATTATCATCCCTCTTTCAGAATCTTCTTTGGGGGCTGTTGTAGTGATCTGTAGGATAAACTTTTCCATTAACCATGTCTGGTTGGTTCCCAAATCCACCCTACATAGTATTAATTGTTTTAGAAGTTTATAGTAATTGTGGCTGAGGAAAGATCCTGCCTGTTACAAGCAGCAACGATCTGCATTCTCAAGCAGTGTGGAGCACTTGAAGACCACCAGTGAAATAAAGGTTTCCATGAAAGAGGAAGTGGGAGAAGATTCCAGGGTATGAAAAATATATGTTAGGAATAAGGTGGCCATAGTTGATAAGTTGGGGGCAAGGTCAAATTCATGCTATATTTTCACCTTATTTCAATATATGTACTTTAAACAAGGAACATAACTTATCTGAACATTTGTATTAATTTGTTTGAGAAGAAGAGGTTATTTTGTCTAATGAAGTTCCCATAGGTGTTGCCATCCTTATCTCATTTGCTAAATTGTGTTCATACGCCAGGGAAATATTAATATTCACATATACAACTATTGACTATTGCACTATGCAGAGATGAATTAATGGCCTTCTAGTAAGAGCTCCCTGGGAAAGCTACACATCTGCACATTAACCTTCTCAGGACACTGTATAGCACAGTATATGTCTAACAAATAGCAATCTATCTTGACTGACTCCAAACAGATGCACATGGTACCACCAGAGGAAATCCAAAAGATGACTGGCATCTTTATAAATGACTATTTACTGTTGCTGACTGCAGTTTTACCAACTCCCTATCTCACTATATCTGCATTACTTAGTGAAACAGATTGTTCTGAGATTGGTTTTGAATTGCCACACTCTAATCTGACTGAATGTAACACTGCTGAGACATTTTTGAGATAAAACTCTTCTATGCCACTGTTCTTATATTTACTTTACTGGTGTTTTTTTTTTCATAACCAAGCCAATTCCATGTTCTCATGGACTAGTATGCCATAAATACATCTTATTTTAGAAACTGTCTACAGTAGATATAGATGTGCTGGGATAATTTGTCAGAGTGTGAGACAAGAGTTGGTCAAGTAAAAAGTGGAAAAAAAAAAGCTCTGGTTTAAAAATGTTGCATTGCACTAATTTAGGAGTTTGCGAAACAGGATTAATTTCATTATTCTGTTTGGCTAATAAGATACATTATGGAAATACCTTATATCATGCTATTTTACTAGATATGTGGTAAGCCAAAGGAGTTGGCTCTGTGACCTAGAGATCATAGTTTCAACCCCATCTTTACGTCCCTTTTTACTTTAAGTCCCTTTTTATTCTTGACAGCCAGTCTAAGTAAAGTGTTCAGTTTTTCAGAAACCTGTGCCTGAAAAGTTATAAGCACCATAAAATGATTTTAATTGCAATGGAAGCTAAGTGCAATCAACTTGAATATTCAATTAAAGTGGATGTCTGATGCTGCTATACAGTTATGAGTTATATTTTCTCCTTACATTGTCCTTGCAGCTAATTATGAAGCAGAGTAGTCACTGTAACCATACACAACTTGACAAATCCACCTATTGTATAATACAACAATAACATTACAGGTCAGCTTAGCCTTACAAGGTCACGGACACATTTTCATGTAGATCACGCTATACATGGATGTAGAAAATGTTATTGTACCAGCTAGCACATTATGGATTAATATACTAATCCATAGTGAGATATTGTGATATTTATTGCTGCAGCTGAATCACTGGGAATGTTCTCTGTTATATATTTTATATTATGAAGGTGTAAATAAAGCCTGCAGATGCATGGTTTCAAGAATCAGACATTAAAATATCTCGCATAATAAGAAATAACTGATGCCAGGGCCATATTTTCCACTGGGCACGATGGGCAGGTGCCCGGGAGCTCAACGAGCAAGGGGGCCCCATAGGCAGAGCTCTTAATTAGAATAAATAATTATGCAAAAAAAACTTCAAGGGTCACTGAGCGAGTACATTTAAAAAAAGTGATTTTATAATATGTGTATATATATATATATATATATATATATATATATATATATATATATATATATATATATATATATGGGCCCCCGGTGCACTGCTTTGCCCGGGGGCCCATAATGTTGTTAAGATGGCCCTGACTGATGCATTACTGTGAAACAACTATAAGTAGAATCTGATTGAGGGAAAAAGGACGATTTGTGATACCTAGGGGAACCAGCAAATGTCACTT
Organism: Mixophyes fleayi; assembly: GCF_038048845.1. Taxonomy (NCBI): domain Eukaryota; kingdom Metazoa; phylum Chordata; class Amphibia; order Anura; family Limnodynastidae; genus Mixophyes; species Mixophyes fleayi. The sequence goes on along the minus strand of NC_134403.1, from coordinate 306,316,078 downwards.
TTGTGACACCATCCTATTTATATGTCCATTACAATTTTTCTATATAAGCTAAAATAAGTGATGTTTTAGTAAATACATTAATGGTTTTAATTATTTTTTGGGAATAAACTTCCCTCCTTTCTAGTGGAACCAGTTGGGATTACATGTTGTACTGCAATACTTACTTCTTCCAGACTAACATGTGAGCTGTCTGCATTGCTAGGTTGTCAACATTCGACACTCATCCAATCAGCTTCATTAAGAACCTTGCAATGCTTGGAATTTACATCTCCTAGTTATCAGCCTTGGAGAAGCTATAGATACAGCGTACATATGTTTAAGAATTTAAATCATAACTTACTGATAGAGAGGTCACAAACTCAGTGATGATTTAGAAAAAAGTGCTAATATTAAAAATGATTACTAAATTATATGCAATATACCAAACCTGGTTGCTTCAGATATATGCTTCCATTTACTTCATTATTAAAAGGCTATTGAATCAACATTTAGGGGTATATTTATTAAACTGTGGGTTTGAAAAAATGGAGATGTTGCCAATAGCAGCCAATCAGATTCTAGCTGTCATTTTGTAGAATGTACTAAATATATGAAAGCTAGAATCTGATTGATTGCTATAGGCACATCTCCACTTTTTCAAACCCGCAGTTTAGTAAATATAACCCTTATTCTTGTTTTTTGGTGCTTATAAAAAGAAAGAAATAACTTCAAGTTTTTCAAAGTTGAGCTTTAAACACAAGACCAGGAAATATCCATTGAAATTCAACTATTGGGGATGTGCTTTGTAACCTTTCAAAACTAATGATTTCCCTTATGGTATTACTACAGTGAAAGTAATATAGGCATATTCTTCCTGAACAATAAACTACAAAAATATGAAGTACTTCCCCTGGATTTATCTGCTAAGAAAATGTCACTGGTGATATCTTAATTAAGTGGAAAGTGGAATGTATAAAATATTTGGGGATTAATCTTTAATCATGCCTGAGAAACCTGTTAAAATTAAATGCCCCGACACTACTCCTAGGTACAGAATTGAATCATAATTGGTAACTTGGGCAAGATTACCGTAAAGTGCAGAATATAAGGTAGCATGAATTATTGAGGATGAATACATTACTGTACCTAAGATTTAAATGCTTTAACAAGCAATCTTTTTATATTTCGATAAATGCTAGCTAGCTAAATACAAATTCATGGTAACTAATTTTATCTGGGCCGTAAATAGTTGATGATTCAGAATATGAAGCATTTAACCTTTTACAAAGACCAAGTGCCTTGTTAGTGCCAAAAAATAGTAATATTTATTGGCAGTGTATATGGCTCTGAGACCCAGACTTTTAAATATATAGTTCCTGTTAGGAATAGCAAGATAATTCAGATGCTAATATACTGTGACATTTTTTTTCCTTTTTAATTTTAAATCATTTGATAGCATTACATCTAATTTAGACAAGTAGCATTTATTTCCAAAATCCAGTATAAAATCACAGATATTGTCTAATGCATAGTCATTACAATATGGAACATGGCATCTACTCAGTGGCACAATGGTCAGCATTGCTGCCCCACATCACTGGGGCCATGGGCTCCATTCAAACCAGGGAACTAGCTGTGTGGAATTTATATGTTCTATAAATGCTTGAGGGTGTTCCAATTCCTCCCACAGTCCAAAAATGTATTAGTACACTAATTGGCATCTGACAAAAATCCTACCTTATGATAGTCAACAGTTTGGCAATAGTGTTTGTGATAGATACAAGTCCCATATGTCCGTTGGGGTCCAGACTAGAAGTTACATTTGGTATCCTTTAATAATTAAAGTTGTGTATTCCATTCCTTTCTTTCTATATACTATGCAGTGCTACTATATGCTGCCTTGGGAAATCTTACAACACAGTATATGGGTATTCACGGTAGCTAAGAATCATGTTACCTTGGTCACTTAAGAAATATGAATTGCATAGAGGATAAATCCATATCAATAATTTTATATACAGCCTTGATGTTGATATATATAGGTGAGGGGCTTGGGGTGTCCTGACAATGGAAAACTATCTAAATATGCACCTGCATATTAGTCCCCACAGAGATATCAATTTGTAGGAATAGCAGCATTTCAAGGTAACAGCATATTCTGAATCCTATAGTAGAAGGTGTATTACTCTTTAAATGGATAACATCATCACTCACTGGCTATATATTATAATTATTGGAGTATATGTATATTTTAGTCATCAATTATAACATTTACGCAAGATATTTTATAGATAGAATGGTATAGCAACTGGTGTATACTGTATATGCAAAGTAGATCAGCATAGCAGCCTCATTCATGCATTATTTAAGACCCTTTCATTCTATTGAAAAAATTGTAGTCGTCTATTTTCAGTAGAAATAGTGTTAATAAATTCACATTTTAAAGTACACATTGCTAAACACATACTATTAAAACTATAAACCAATGCATCACTGTAATATTTTCCTGAACTTCTGCAAATGTGTGTTTGCCAGCAGGCTTTCTGTGTTTACCATATCTCTACCTAACCAAAATGATGTACAGTATATAACATCAGAGATGCGAGGATAGCTTTATAAGATCCAGGATGGGAGACGTCATGGGGACTTAATCAATGATGGTCTGCCAATTACACTCTGGGATGTGTGAAAAACACAAGAAAAGTAGAGGCGTGGAAGCAGTTTAATTGGTGCAGTCATGCACTTCTTAAATTGGCTTCTGTTTTGGGGAAAGCCTGCGCTGAGACTTATAACGGAAGTTATAAATCACTTCGCTGTGGCATATTGAACTTCATGCCTACTTTCAGTACTATTGATCTTGTGACTATAAATATTTTAAGGAAATGTTGGTAACCATAGAAACTGATATTATATCTTACCATGTGAGGAAAAGTTAAACATACCTCATGGGATAATGATATCAATATGGTTTCAGTTCAGATCTGATTAACTCTTTAGACTGAAGTCAGCGTAATAGCATTAGAAACCAGTTATTTTATTTTTCAATTTGAAGATCAAACATCTCTCAGAAGGAGGTCTAGATAATAACATTAATAGATGAATATATAATAGCAATAGATGTATATAGTAATGATTGTTACCTAGAGACTGTAAAGACAGACATTTTTTGGGCTGTTACAATATTCATGCTATAGATTTGGGAACCATTTACATCATTGACTTATATGGTATTCATTTTAGGTACTTTCTTCTAAGCGAATCCTTCCATGAGTCAGTTATTCTTCTGTCTGCCTCCCCAAGTCCTCACATCCTCCACAATGTGTTCTATCAGGTAGTTATGACGCCAACTACTTGCTTCCAAGCTCCACCCTTTGTCTTAATAAACTATCAGCAATTTACGTGTATGATTCATATAAAAGCTTTACATTTTCCTTTGCATAGGTATAGTCTCTTTCACAAGGGTCTTCAAGCTTTTTTCAGGTGTCCTCCCTCAATGACTGTCCTGAATCATCTGACCTCCATTTATGAGTCTTTTAATACTCTGCCCTTCTTCCATGAGGATTTTCATCTTTTATCCTCTCTCATTGAGTCTTTTCAAGCTTTAGTCACATCTCCTCCCTCCACCTATAACTTATATCTACTTACATGGTTTTAAACACTATCTGCTATGGAACAGTATAACTTAAGCTGGGTACACACTACAGAGCTTTTGTCCAATAATCGGCTCAACCAACCGACATACGACCGCTCGTTCGAAAGTCGGGTTAGTGTGTGTAGTGACACGATGGTCGAAAATCTGCCCAAATGGACAATTGTCGCCTCATTTGGTTAGTCGTATCATTCAATATTTTCGTTCCAATCTCATTTCCATTGTGTAGTGTGTATAAATTTCCAACCAATCCATGACAATCCTCTGATACTTCCTCGACCTGGGGTGCGTGTGTATGTAAATTTGTGATGCCTGTACCAGTCCCACGTGGGGCGGTATCCGCACATCACTGACTTGTGTTTTGTGTACATATGTATTGCACCTGTCTGCTTGCAGACAATTACACTTGTGTAAAGCACGTGTGTTATTACCCTTTGCATATATATTGGGAACCTATTCATATTTACCCTTTATAAACTTATACCTTTATAAACTATTAAACTTATAAAGTCATATTAACCTTTATTAACAAATATTTGTAAAATACTCAGAATAAACTACACAGTGTTAATTCAACAGTTTTATTGCAGGAAAAAGTAAAACATTTTATTGCAGAATATGACAAGTGAAAAAAATAGTATTATACCTTAAAGGTGCTAGTGGTTTGTGGCAGAACAGTTCCAAACAGCATACACATTTCAACAAAATTTTTCTCAAGATTTTTTATTTTTTTCTTGATGTTGCTTGGGTTTATATTCCCTTTGATATCTTTACCTACGAAACAAGGAAATAAAAAATGTTTACCATTAAACTTCTATATCTGTATCCAGAAATACTCTTATTTGCTTACCTTACACACTGCTCGAGATCAGATTATGTTGTGGTCCTTCTGGCACAATCGTAGTAAATAGACACCATTTTGGTTATTATAACGGTACAGGTATGTGCTCAAAGCATTTAGTTGTCTACACATGTTCACTGAAATACCTCCGTGTATAACTCCTTTCATATCTTGGTATTCAACATCAATTTTTTCTTGTTTGATATCAGGTGTTACATTAGTGGTATCAGTGGTATCTAAACTGGCCTTCTCACCGTTAATTCTTCGTACTGACAAAAAAAATCTATGTTACAGATCAGGCATTTGCATCGCTTTGTGTGAAACTAGAATGAAATAAAGTCCTTCAAACAGGTACACTACACGTGCTACTCACTTTTTTTAATGTCATAGTCGTACTGGTCCAGTACTTTTACCATCATCTGCACCTCTCTTGGGCTCATTGGATTTGCTCTTTGCTCTTCTTGATCATCTCCATCCCCAACCTTAACTTTTTCAAAAAATTTTGGCTCTTCCAGCACCATCTCTGACTCTGTCTCCGTCACCATAGCTGCAACCCCCACTGACACCTTCTCCTTACTCGCCATCTTCTCATGTTCCTTGGCATCAGACAGGCTCCAGTCATTTTATACACTCAGACATGGGCATTCGTGTCTGCTGTGGACCAATCAGCGATGATGCCCACAGAGATTGGAGCATTGTGGGTGATGCTATTCGTGTATAATAACCTTGCGTATGGAGATTTTGGGCTATTACTTTAACCTGTACAGGACCATTACCTATGAAGAGACTTTATTATTAGGGAATAATTATTGCATTGTACTTTACAAGTTAAATGTTTTTTCTAAATTTTATGTATGGTAATAAACTTCTATTTTATAGGAATGTTTGAAGAGACAGTGTGGTCTCCTCTTTCTATGCAGTTTTGGGTGTTTAACTATAGTGAAAGCTCTGCCCCTTTATGCTAATGTCTTTGGTATATTGTTACATCCCCCGCAAATGTTGCTTCAGTGTGTATGAAATTAAAATCATTGCTCACGACAGCATGGCTGTAAAAAGTCACTACTGGGACGCCCGCTTTTCCCTTTTTCGTCTGAAACAAGGCTAGTGTGTGTTTAGCCCATTGACCAAGCGATCGGACCATCGATTGGATGTAAAATCGATCAGCATAAAAAGTTGGTGGAAAAGTCTGTAGTGTGTATCTAGCTTTAGGGCTTGTAAACCTGTTTATCTTCAAAAAGAGGTTGATCAAGCAAAGCTAATCTTTGACTCAGGGCACATGGCCTGTGCCCGGAACCAAAGACTGCTGTGAGTGATTATGCATGCTTGTAATCCACTTTTTTTTACTAGTGATATTAGTGTTGCTAATTAAAAATGTTTAATAACGGTATACACCACAAAGCAGTGGGTACCTGAGTACATTCTATTTGACTAGTGTCATTAAAAACTGAAGATCCAGGTTTGGGTGAAATTCCATAGTTTAAACATTAATTTAGTCTGCTAGTTACCTGGAGTCCAGCATTCCACATGATCCGCCAATGCCCAGTGAAGCTTTATTTGCCCCTGCAGACAAAGTCCCTTCGACAGACAACATTGTGGGAATCTCGTTACTCTGGCTGAAGTGGGCATTTTTTCATACACGAGCTATGAATGCCAATATCATCAGACATCGGGGGACATGCCGGATTGTTTATAATTCCAGACCCCAGATAAGTCTTCATTGATGTTTAACTTATCCGTGGTAATTTAGCTTCTTACTATGCTCTCCAATGCATTCAAATAAATTTCAAAACACTTATCCTTTAATAAATGTTCAAGTTTATTGGATTTAGTGGCATATTTATATTAGTACATTAATGTTTTTTGTTATTGTTTTAGACTTGTTATTTGTGTTTTAAGCTTATTATGCAGGTGACTTGTTTTAATCTTTAGCAATGTGTACACGTTCTTTGCTAAGTGGCATTTTCCTTCAAGCTGTGACTATTGAACAATCAATAAATGACCTAAAGGTTTGTCTCTGAGAGGCCGCTGAACACATCAGGCTTAATTTAACTAGACAAAGTTTCTCAGCACATAAATATATAAATTTCACACATGTGGATTTTTTCATAAGGTCTTGAAAGTAAATAAATACTTAAGTTACAGAGAATAGTATGGACTTAAATCCCAACTGTATGACAATGTACAGTAGTGTACTGGATATTGATGTCTTGAGGCTATTTTGCAACCCTTAGTCTCTACATTCCTGGTAATAGACAGAAGAGCATAAAGGAACAGGGTCAAGGTCATTTAGTTAAGAGGTGATTGTTCACTTTAACTTATGCTGACTCTTTCTCTTTTGTGTTGTATACCTTATTTCATTTTAAAATGTTAAACTTTTACTAAAATGACCTAAAGCTACTCACATTTTAAGACCAATCACGATTTTTAATTGCAGACTGAATGTTTTCTTACCACACCCTAGACTGAATTTTTGCTGGAGTGGATCTGAAATTAAATGGATTACATACAAAAGAAAAATATTACCCCCTGGACATACGAAAACTTTAATTTTAACTTTTGGCGGCTCATTCATATAGCATTGAATAATTCTGCAATTACGCCACACACAAGACAATGTTATAATTGTTAAGCTTTTTTTAAGCTTTTATTTACCTGGCAGTCTAGTATTATGCTATAGAAATTAGAGACTTCCGTGCTTTGGTTTTGGATGTTGTTTTGGTTCTAGAACGTCTTCGTGTTTTGGTTTTGCTACAGGATTTGCCATAAAAACATGAAAGATAGGTAAAATGTTGTGATTTTAAGCTGTTTTTGATCCTAGCAGTTTACTTTCTAATGATGTCTTCCAAACTGTTTAAATTTTCACAAATTTTGTCCAAAGTCAGCAGCGAGCTGGCTAGCTAAATTTAGTGACAGAGTAATCGAAAAAAATACATGGCAGTTTACTAAAATATCACCATTTTTGCTTTCATTTTCTTTCAATTCAATTCCTTGTCTCACATTATAAGTTGCTGTTTCGGTCCTACATTTGAATTTGACAAGACAACCACATAGAACAACAGAGAGCACAGATATTTAAACTACATGTCACATGTTTTGCAAGTGCTCTGATATATGCATTGTCTAGCTCCGTAATCTAAAGTATCATGTCGGTTGAAATCTTTTTTTCATATGCTTTCAATCTTTCTATGTAGCTTTGTATCCATTTTGTTGATTTTATGCTCAGACATATTTTCACTCTACATAAAGAATTTATAAAAATGAAACAAAAAGAACCATGTAGTTACCTGACTTCTTATGGAATCCCAGATTGTCTTCAGCTGCAGCTCATGATTCATCAAAAGGTGATAGTCTGCTTATCATTGCAAAATATATGAGGCAATGGCTCACTTGTATTCTCTATGAGGCACTTCAAAGAAAATGCATTCATCCTGGAACTCATAAACTGGAAATGCCAAAGCCAGAAGTACACAAATGGGTTTTCACTATAATATCCAAGCTCAGCAATCCCTAGATAAGTCACTGGGACACCTGCCTAGCAGGTGTGTATTCCCAATGAGTACCTAAGACATATACCAAGGAGGTGCAATAACGCACCTCCATTATCAAATGCACACTCTGGCGATATGCATTGTAGCTTGGAACGCATTAACCAGATGTGCAATGACACATTTCCTGTATAACAAGTGTTTTGGTTCCATATTTTCCTGGAAATTACGTTTTGCCTTGTTTTCAGATCTGATTTTGATGCGAAGAATCGAGTCGTGTTTAGTCTCTATTCGGAACTCCAAACCTTGATTCTGTTGGACTTTCTAAATCTGAACTGCTCAACTCTAATAAAAATATGTATGTGTAAAGTTCCATGCAAACAGAGAGAAAGATAATGAGACACTAGATGCATAGGGGAAAGGAGAAACACAAGGAAATGGGAGAAGAAAAATATGTTTTTAAAGCTTCCCATAGGTCCTGTCTATATCATACAGTTATGTAATAACTACTCTTATTACATGATAAAGTATTTGTAGAAAAAACATCCTGGCAACCTGAAGCCTTTGCATTTTGCTCCTAAATGTAACATTATTGTATACAAGCAAGTTTTACAGTATGTGAGGTTTAGTTGCTTGTAGTGCGTCATAAGCTGTATTGTAATGGTATTGTGTGATGTCTGCCATGATATGTGAATATGTGTCTTTATGTATATGTACCTATCAACAAACCGCAACTACTCATTAAACAGAGATCTGAACAGACAGCATACAAATAACGTTTAATATACATAAGGTAAATTTATATACAATTTCTTGAAATGCACCTTATCAGATGTCTGCATGAAGCTTCAGTGCAGCTATAAATGTTCATGAGTAGTAATGAGGGTGAGAACATGAAACGTACTGGAAGGAGCATGCTCAGTGTGCTGCTGGGAAACTGTGTTACATTGTCAGACACTAGGAACAAGTGCAACTTCCAGGACACACTCCTGATTGGCTCTGAATGATTTCATGAGCTCAGTATCAGAGGGTCTGTAGCACACTCCCATATTTCTGAAAATCCAGTCCTCGGGGATCCCTAACAGTGTATGGTTTCCAGATCAAAAAAGATAAGTATTTTGTATCACCTTTCTGTCTGTAATGAATACACCTGTGCTCCAGCAAGGAGATGTGGAAAACATACACTGTTAGGGTTCCCTGAGGACTGATTATAGAAAACACTGGCCTACAAGAACAGATCATTTATATCCTGCCATTGGCATTATTGCTGAAGTAGGAGGCAGAAAGGGAGGAACCCAGCTTTTTATCTTATCGCATGAAGAATTATATGTGCTTTAATAAATTTACATTACAATTAGATTTGTTCTCAACTGTACTGTTGATTTTAGGTTTTTGTTTAAACAACAACAACTACATGACAATTAGGTTACTCATGTTGGCTGGTGGCAATTATATGGAAGTCATAAATTGCATATATTTACAGGTGGCATCATCCACTGGCATTTGTAGGCAAATATTATTATCATATACTTGTTGTGGATTGCTAAATCAATGCCTTCAAATGTGCAAATGCCCGGGTCAAGTCAGTATTCAATTCAATTCCCCTTTCTTCTTTTACTCTTCTACATCAACTGCGAAATACATTAATTTTTTTCTTATTTACATTTTAGCCTTGTATTCCAAAGTTTTTTTCTTCTATATCCAGACCATAAAGTGTAGCTAGTTTTATGAATTCCACAATAATAATGAATGCAATTACATCCCCCGCTCATGTTAAAAGTTATACTACTGAATTTACTCTTTAAGTATTATGCACGGAACTGAAAGGGTCAGCAGGTTTCAGAAACAAATGTTCAACAAAGAAGACACCTTCATGCACTCAAATTATCACATTTTATTCCACTGCTTTTCACCTGAATGTATTACAATTTGCTAAATATATCAAATTTCCTATAGCATCACCAGAGGGGATTCAAATTAACAATTCAATTTTAGAGCAAATAGAATTCTCTTTTTTGCAAGAAGAATGTGCTCATTAAAAGAAACCAGTGAAGAATCATACCTGACTGCTGCAGCGAATAGAACACAATTCTGGATTATTTCATTCACAGCTACATTTTTTTAAAAAAAATGGCATATCTCAATTTCACTTTAAATTAGCTCTGCTAAAGCAGTAATATCATGAAAAATTAGATGTATGTGTGTGTGTGTTTTTTTTTAACATAACCCACTGAGGCAAGCTGTAAGGAAAATTTTGATAATTACTATTTCCTTGCTTTGTTTCTTCAGGCTGCTGTTAATGATTTATAAATCTGCACATTTCCACAGTGCCATGGCAACCACAGTCACATGACACATGATGTATTCAGCAGAGAGGCTTTGGGAAGCCCTCACTTAAGCTCAGTCTCCTCTGTACTGTAAACTGTAAAACACTTCCCCTCATTCTACCCCCTCTTTCTTTACATAACATGCTGAGAGCTGCAGGAGTGTGTGTGCTAATAGCAGCCAAATATGACTATCGAATGGATGCTTAAAACGTTCGTATCTTGCTATTTAACAAATCAAACCTCTGTGGGATTGCTGCTTTAAGCTATATTTAATATTAGATTGTATGCTAATGTTTAATAATATAATTTAAAGGGAAATGCAGTAAAAAATTAGTCGTATATAGTGAATACAATATTCTGACATTAATTGGCACCACAGTATGTAAAGTGCTGAACTGCAAATCTTAATTCATTCATTGGGATGATTCATTGACTTAATTGACACTAAACTCTACATAAAGACAAAGGGACTGATGCTTACTTGGGTGTTTGCCTGTTGTATTAACATAAAATACACTAATTTACACAATGCATGCCCATATCAAATAGTGTAGATATACGTCCGTATGCAGAGTTGGTAACATATGACACTTGCTCTTCCTAACGTCTTGAAAGGCAGGATGGGAGAGGTAAGCGGTATACAAATGCCGGGTAAGTACATTATAGGCTCAAACATAAAAACATGTCCACTTAGTACACTACAGTATGTTTACGTAATTACGAATGTTGCTGACCTGCAGGGGTATAAGTAGATATCAATTTGTCTCTCAGAGCTATTGCAGAGATCTGTGCTGCTGAACTAACCATCAGCATGGATATATGTGTATATACTGATCCTAATATCCGCTCCATTGCACCTGCATCATTAGACGCAAATATGTCCATCTCAGAATCAGGTCCAGAAGCAGGAAGCAGATTAATAATCTCCAACCAAAATTAATGTGTAAAGGGAAATGATATTATTATGGTGAGGAATGACAACAAATGACGAAAAAGCAAATGTGCCATAACCAATAGTGATCAATATGATGCTATCATCATTTAAGGGGAAATAGATTAATCAAGGTTAATTAGTTACAATAGGTTACTGCAGATTTGCACTTTGTTAGTCAATAACCCCCTATGTGACGAATGTAAGACAGTCGCTTTGTTAAAAAAGTCATTATTTAGTAAAGTCATAAAAGGATGACTGTTACTGTGATAACATGGACAATAGATGTTATTATGGATGATAGTTTATTATTTCATAAGTATATAAAATAAACAATGGCCTCCTTGATGTTCTTTTAGGTTGGTTTGCAGGTTGCAAGCTAACTGAATTGCTAATTAGTTCAAATTTATGACAGATGAACATAAAATATAACCAGACTATATTTTCATCCTGAAGGAGTTACTGATATATTGAAATGAGATGATCCTTATTTCAGCTTCATCTCTGTTTCCAAGCACAGGACAGTCTTGTCTAAATGTATTGTATACTTATATTAATGTTAGTTTTGAGTCCTCACATCGGCAGTTACGTTATTACTGTATTTTGTTGTTAACTATAACGTGTACAGCATTCATGCTTTAACAGGTATTTGAGCATATAAACAATAATTGATATTAAAATCATTTCATTAATAAAACAGGCAATGTTCTTATTCTTATCCTCACTAATCACTTATCAAAGCTATACTTCATAAGGCAGCACTTGGGTAATCATTCGAGCTATGAATGTATTTACTTTATATTTTTGTTTGATCCACAGTGTGTGAATATATTATAGCCCTATTTGTATGCATGCATTTAAACTAGAAATTGCAATAAAAATCAAGTAAAATTAGGGTATGACACATTAGAATGGGATTATTGATCCCTATGTAGAATGTAAGGTACATACTCATAAAGTGCTAATGACCTATGAATTCTGTGTGTTATATTGAAGTACTGATGATCCATCTTTCATTTACCATAAAACCTGTGGTATGTATTGTTCATTATATATAAGAATTAATGATCCTTGTTACATTATTCATTAGTCCTATCTTGAGTGAGATGCAGATGGAGATTTGACCAGGATAAAGCACTTAAAGTAGAACTTGCTTAGATAGTACACATGTATGACATTGGATAGTAGCCATAAAGGGCCCAAGTCATTAAGGCACACACACTGAGAACATCGTGCCGCTGTTCTCATACTGCTCAGCAAGGAGAGAATATCAAGATACGTGGGATGTTGACTGTGGGTGTAGGTTCACTCTGCTCTACTAGACCAGACACTGCAGGATGCAAACAATGCGTATGTGGAATATGAAACCTCAAAAGAACGCACAGAACAAAGTATATTAATCAATTAATTTTACCTGTCAATAATATAGTCATTTATGATTAGAAATGGAAACTGTATATAAAAATAAATTATAATTTTTTTTCTGTTGAAAAACGTTTATTAGGCTGTCCTTAATGTCTACTGTACATAAAATGCATTTTTTCAGTTGCTCCTAAATGCAGACACATGTTATAGCATGCATGCGATACTGACCCAGGACTTAGACTAGACCCCTAGCTGGTGCAAGAGATACAGCAAAAAAATAAGAAACTTTCACACACTCAGCTTCATTCCGATGTGGCTGCATTCACCCACATCGGGCATCAAGTACGGGCACACGTCCCTTCCCCGCCCCGTTCACTCCCCGAAATCGTAGGCCGTTGTAACTGTCATTTGCGTTTCCATATGCAGCGGACTTGCTTTCAATGATAGCCTCATTCTGGGCATGTGTAGAAGGGAATTGCGTACAATCCGCGCCAAAAACAGAGATATGTCCCTTAATTACTCAAACTGTATATACCAAACTGTATATAGTGCTGCCCTACACCTAAGGGTACCCACAACCAAAAATAAGTTTTCCTACATGAACAAGCTACTACTAATATGCACAAATATATATGGAAAAAGACCGCGTACCCTGACAGAGCTTGTGATGCTAGACCATTTATTCTCTGATATTAACAAATCCCAACAAAACGAGAAAACTAAAAGGGGTTAACTGACGGGTCTGCTGTGCAAATTTTATTTTGGTGGAAATAATTATATTGATCATACATTCTGTGATATCGCAGATGCCACTTGCACGGTATCTCGGTGTGGCTGGCCCCAAAATGACTGTGATGCAGAGTCGTTAGGATCAATATTGGACATGTTAATAAAATTTGCTGGAAGATGATAACAATGGGTCTATGTGTGTGATCATCTTCTGACTGCACTAACAGGCCCTGGTGATGGTGGATGTGATCTATACACTTGGCTGTAACATGTAAAATGTATCCACCCTGTGTGTATAGGCAAATTGTAATCCAAATTGTGAACAGTGATTCTGTTACTCAGAATTGAAGCATGTATGATCAGCATTCCAACAGAGATCACATGAATAAGTTAGAAATGCAGTTTGCGAAAATGTCCTATAACTCGCAGCAACCAACCAGATAATGGCTGTCCTTTATCTGGTTGGCTGTCCTTAATTATTAATACAAAACAGTTTACTACACATCACAAAGCTGTAAACAATGGTTAGCATAATTTGCATTTAGGAACCAGTCCACAGATAAAGAGTTTCATGGTTTAGGAACGACGTAAAAGAAATACACCATTTTTTGCTTCATTATATTAATGAGAAAGGAGCAGGTATGCACTAATCATTTGCAAGATTTCCTTAAGTAGATAGTGTTTCCCAATGATTGTAAACTTACCATGATATACGATACATCACAGCCTACCAATACATAAATTGTCATGTACAGCAATAGAACGTAATACAAAAAAATGAAGAAAAACATTACTTCTCAGTGATAGAAGAAAAAGCTCCTGGAAAAGACAAAAACAGCAGCAAAATATAGGATTTACTTCTACTTATTATGCTAGAAATATAGTTTAATAACCATTATATATATTAGTTTTATGCTAAATCAATGGCATCATTATTTTTAGAAATAGTATGTAATGCAAACAAATCCTTACAAGAACCGTATTCATGTAGTAAACATTCTGTAAAACTACTTTATGTTATTATCATAATGGAAACCTATTTAATAAGAGTAATGTGCTCTAGCCCATAACAGCCAATGAAGTATTAGCTTTGACAGTCCAGTGCTAGTTAAAAATAAAGTGAGCAAATTATGGCTATGCTTTACAAAGAATGTGCACAGTGTATTTTAATATCATGTTATTATTGAATATTTATATAACAGTAATTTATTATTACTTACAATTCCAATCCCAGTTTCATGACACAATGGGCAATTCAGTTTATCTGCCCCTATAGAGCACATAAAACTGTAGCAATGAAGTATGGAATGATAATATTATTTAACCAAATCAATTAAAACATCTAGTTCATAACATTTTTATCACCTACTGCAATAATATTAAGATATTTTCATTTTGTGAAGTCGATGATATATTTTCCTTAATGCTAGGTATTTTATTACCATATTTAAACAATGCGAACCTGTCATCTGTGTCATTACAACCATTGTTTAAAAAATAAAGTACAGTATAGTGCAATTTATTACAGTAGTATCAAAACTGTACTGCGTTCCATACATTGAATAAATACATTTAATAAATGAGTATCTTAGTATCATATTATCAGCACAGTAACATAGGAAACATATTTGCTGCCAAGTGAAAAAAAGAAGAATCCTCAGTTGCAATTATTTTCATGTACAGAGATACAAATGGTAATGTTATCGTCTGAACACATGGCTCCGTGTTGAGATAGCTAAAGACTGAAATACAAACAACCAAACGGTCTCAAATGCAATTAAATCTAGCTGACATTAGTCCAGGTTTGCTGCACTCTACAAAAACACAGAGCATTTTATCACTATCTACTTAGTGCCAGACCTGACGGGAGAGTCAAAGGGTGTTTATAGCTAGGTATTAGAAGGTGGACTGATAATAGCTCATAGCACCCAGGGTCCAGCATGCCTAACACCGCAATTTCTGCTTTTGTTTCAGCCTCATGAGTTCGGGGAATACAATATGTTCCAATTTCTATTTCACTCATGGTATAAAGCCTACAATGAATGATGGATGTCGTGTCTGAATCATTGGGTTATAAAAAAAAAGCTTTAATATCTAGTTTCCCCAGTTATACATGTGTTGTATTCAGTGAAATGCTAGCATAAATCTCAGAGAATGCTCTTGGTAACTTGACATACTGCAATAGCAGAAAAAGCTAGCCTCGTTTTTGTTCGACGCTTGAAAGAAGTCTTCAGTTAATCCCTGATTTATCCCAAAATGCACACTCAAAATAGTTTAATCACAGCTCCTGTAAACCAAACAATTAATTTCACATTAATTTAGCATTATATAATCCAAATCTATCTGACACATGAATTCTTTAGCCAATTCTTATTGAACTAAGGTAGTTATAACACATTGACATACATAATATGATTGCCTACAGGGGGAAGGCTAGATGGTTGTGGAAATTCTCAGTAGCAGATTAATCCCCCAAATTGTCAATTTCACAAATTATTCTCCTTTTCAAACTTCTTTCTTTCTTGCTCATCCATCCCCACGTTCTGTGTCATTATTGAAATAAGTGTGATGGTATGCTAATCTGTTTTACAACCTCTTTATTGCTATATTGTTTAAGAACAGTTCTAGTAATGGGTTCTATAAAATATATCATAACTTTCATCTATCACATAGCAGAGACACAGAATTATTTCTACTTAAGAGTCGCTGTCACATATACTTATGAAACGTCATTTCTAGGGAGGTGCATTATCCCTATAAGTTCTCTATTGGGGCTATATATATGCACAGAAGGCATGGTGTTGGAAGCGGGGAAGTGTTCTACATGCGGCTGCCTCATATGCTAGAGTGCCCTACTTTTTACACCATTGCTATGTGCTAGGTTTGGTAAAGTTAACTGATGATTCTCAATGCAGTTTCCTGCTGAAGAAACTTCATTGATATTGATCAGCTCACTTTTTTTACCTGACATTTGTGAAACAACAGGAAATTCCCTTTCCCCAAGAGTGCACATGTAAGCTAATGTACAGTCATGGACGATAGTTTTGAGAATGACACAAATATTGGTTTTCACAAAGTTTGCTGTTTCAATGTTTTTAGACCTTTTGTCAGATGTTGCTATGGTATACTGAAGTAAAATTACAAGCATGCTGTTTGAAATTTTGGGTCCATGGCCAGGAAACTCCCCAGGCCTTAATCCCATTGAGAACTTGTGGTCAATCCTTAAGAGCTGGGTGAACAAACAAAAACCTACAAATTCTGACAAACTCCAAGCATTGATTAGGCAAGAATGGGCGGCCATCAGTCAGTATGTGGCCCAGAAGTTGAATAGTTCAAAAAAGAAAAGGCAACAATGCAAATATTGACTCTTTGCATAAACTTAATGTAAGTGTCAATAAAAGTCCTTGACACTTTTGCAATGCTTGTAATTTTACATCAGTATACCATAGCAACATCTGACAAAAAGGTCTAAAAACACTGAAGCAGCAAAATTTGTGAAAACCAATATTTGTGTCATTCTCAAAACTTTTGGCCATGACTGTACATCATCACTGAACAGCTCACTTTAGAGCAGATACAGATAATAATAGTTGGGCAGTAGAAGTGACACTTTACTTGTTGCATATCGGCAATACTTTACAGGACTACAAAACCCCAAAATGTAAATATTAATTTATGAAACATAAACGTAAAATACATTATTGAGTGTTAACCTGGCATTTCGGAAGTTCCAATGTTATTTCGTATGTTGGGAAAGACTCTCATGTGTGCTAATTTCTCTTGCACAGACATATTTTCCCACTAACTATCTTTAACGCACAATGATTAATTGCCACCCAGAATGAAACATGGGGTGGATTTTAGGACCTGAGCAAAGTTCAGGTCATATTGATGTGTGTTTGTTTTTCATTTCACAATTAGGGGCGACACTGAAAAACATCACGGGTAAAGTAAATGCCCTTTATGATCTCTTAAAACACTGACACTATTAACCATATTAGCTTACATGTTACCTTTGCTATTATTTAAAAGTAAATGCTCTAATATATATATTATAATAATATATTATATAATACATTGTCTTTTTTAAAATAGAATGTAACATTGTAAATTCAAATATATTTACTCTGTCACTATAGGAAAAGGTTATCGGAAAATGTAAATTCTTTAAAAAATGTCTATGTACTTTTTAGGAAGTTCAAACTGTACTAAGGTGTTATTTTCTTTGCTCAAAGTGCTGAATGTTACACACAGGCAACATTTCATTTTAACAAGAATTGTAATTAACGTGAACCTGTTTATTCTTGAAGTCTTATTGTTCCCCATGGTCTACAGTAGTGGATTCCCACTCTGACTATGAAGAGTTTTCCACTTGCAACCCAGCACACTATTTCATGCTCTAAATTGAGTATGAAGCATGCATGCTTTATCATAAACTGCTAAAAGAACTCATCGGGGGAATAGAAAATAATATAACTGCAATGTTTTTCCCCCCTTTCATAAACTTAATGAAAGAAATATTTTTCATCGTACATTGCTGTAAATAGATTCCAGACACACTATAAATCTATAAAGAAAATACAGACAGTGATAGTCAAACGCATCGCCCTGTAAAGCAATGACAAATCAGTGGAACACAGAACGCTGCATTATATCCTTTACTAGGCAGAGCCCTGCTATTAGGCTGCTGACCACTGAGGGAAGGCTTGGAGAAATTGAAAGTTTTTTTAAAAACAAGTGTAAATGTTGTTGATGTATTGTTGCTTCATGTTAAATAAACAAAATATAATCAAAATTCAGATAATAAAATGATTGCACAGCCAAGAAGTAAATACGTCAGGTACAGCATGAACAAACTTAAAGTTGTCTACTCTCCCAGCACATCTAGGAGACTCCTGAGTTTCGGGGAATCCTGCTGAATTCCTGGGAGAGTCGGCCACCCTCCTGAATACCACCTCTCCTCCTTGTAAAGAGGACAGTACATTCTTTAGCTCAGATTATAATCATCATCATCATCACCTTTTATTTATATAGCGCCACTGATTCCGCAGCGCTTTACAGAGAACTCATTCACATCAGTCCCTGCCCCACTGGAGCTTACAGTCTAAATTCCCTAACCTACATACACACACAGACAGAGGGAGAGAGAATTTGATAGCAGCCAATTAACCTACCTGTATGTTTTTGGAGTGTGGGAGGAAACCGGAGCACCCGGAGGAAACCCACGGAAACACATGGAGAATATACAAACTCCACACAGATAAGGCTATGGTCGGGAATTTAACTCATGACCCCAGTGCTGTGAGGCAGAAGTGCTAACCACTTAGCCACCGTGCTGCCATGTCAGCTGATCTCACCTGGTAGGTTCTGATGACGTGATTTGCATCCTGATAGCCCACCCCCCACTGCACAATGATGTGATTGTGTTATTTCACAGTAGATGGGGGTTATCATGATGTGAATTGCATTATCGCACCGACCGACCTCCTCTGGGGAGGTGCAATACATAGGTAAGTATTGGGTTGAGCTCGCTATGTTAGGATAAACTTCCCTGATGTGCACTGATTTGGTTGAACTGGAATGGGACAGTTGTGTTTTGCCATTATTATCACAGACTATTTTCAGGCCTGTTCTATATATGAAGTTTTGTATTAATTCCCAGTTGTTAAATAATATAATAAGGTAAATAAGTCAGAGATATTGTAGCCCAGGACAATGAAAACAACCCTGTCTACTATAAAAACATGGTGGGACAGCACAGATGGAAGAAAGAAAGATAAAACAATGTATTTAGCAGCAGTTTTCAGAAGGAATGTAATATCTAATAAAAATCTAAATGTGAGAAAACTCTTCAAGTGCATTGTTGGCAACTAAATGACAAACAATAATTTACTATCATTACATTCAGGTGCAAAATGTGCACTAAGACATAACGATCAGACACTTGATTTTATTGACTGATTTGCACTATAGTGAGTAAAGATAAGTTGCTGCAGAGCACATTTTGCACCCAAATGCAATGTTAGTAAATGAGTGTAGCAATCATATAATTCTCTTGTCCACAGCTAGGTAATTGGTCATATGATGGACATGTAAAGTACTTCAGGAATTTCCTATTTCTTGCAATGATAATGGTTTATAGTACACAGTTACACTAAATCGAGCTGTAAAAACACAATACAGATATTTTTTTTTTCCTCTATCAAACTCATCCGACCAACCAGAGTTATACAAGGAAGCTGCCGACTAATACAACTTCTGCTTCTTTCTAGTCTGCCCTTATTATGTTAAAATTGTCTTGTACAGCTCATGGTGAATGATATTTTCAATTTCTTTTGTTGTTTCCATAAAATGAATGTCAAAAGAGTAGTGTAGGGATTTTGATGAAACAGACAAATATATTGTTATAGTAAGGATTTTAATCTATTTATGAAGCTCTACATTTTGGTTAAAGGAGATATGTGATATGCATTAATTAATGCAGAAATTATAGCATATATGACAATGTATATTCAATTAAATTAATACAGTACAGTGTTTTTCTGTTAAATGTAGGAATATACCAAAATAGTCATTTCAAGCTGTCAGTTTAATAGTAAATAGACCCTTGTTTATTAGATAATGTGTTTTGAATTACATGGTTGCTATTACAATATTAGCAAAAGACTGATAGTCTGAGATTTATGATAAAGGCCCATGCAAGATCAAAACTACTTAAAAGCCATGCATGCTTTGCTTACAGAACAACCAGATCTGTATTCATTGTGGCCTTATACTTTTGTGACCACTTGACATTTAGGGTTATAGTTACTAAACTGCAGTTTTGAAAAAGTGGAGATGTTGCCTATAGCAACCAATCAGATTCTAGCTGTCATTTTGTAGAATGAACGAAATAAATTATTATAAACTAGAATCTTATTGGTTGCTATAGGCAACATCTCCACCTTTTCAAATCCACAATTGAGTAAATATACCCCCTAAGCTTAAATCTGCATCCCTTGGGTTCCCATTAATGTGGTTGGCCAGATGAGAGCACATTCAGAGTGATAACAGTTGTCAAGCAACTGTATTTTTGGCCAGAAACACTTGACATCTTGGTGGACATCTGTAGTTAAAAAGCCCTATATGGCAGTTGGTGCATTCCCACATTTCGGCCAATTTGGTCAAAAGTCAGACTACTTGGATAACAATAGTGTGTGACCACTTTGCGTCCATATTTATAATCTAATCGATTTTAAAAAAATAGACATAAAAATCCTTGAAATGTATCTGTGATGAATCATTGGTAACAGCTGCTCTACTTTCACCTAGGATATAATATGCCATTGAAGGAAGACATATATTTGCCTACCTCCTACCTCATCATTTTTGTAATATCACTAGGTGTTTCTAATACATGGTTTCAGTAGCTTTTTTACATTAGATGTTTGAACCCAGAGTGTTTACTTTGGAAATCATTTGTAAACATTGAAATGGTTGAAGTCACTTGAAAGTTTATGTTACTGTATAATAGAGTGTATCTATTACAGTGTATCTAACCAACAGTATGTGTATTGTTTTTAATCAATCTAAACACATGTTTGACGTCCATCTTTTGTTGGAACACTGCTATATCTTTAGCACACATCACACAACCTTTATGAATCTTTAACAAAATAGGAGCTACAGGGACAGTGACTTTTACAAACCCTTAAAAATAGTAGCATTAATATGATGTAAACTGGGTCCTAGGACAGAACAGCTTGTTTTGCAGACATACAAATTTCCAGCCATACAATCTTTGAGTTATGCTTTGGCCTGGCCAATCCGTAGAATGCCACGCCGCACTCTATTTATATATTTGCATTTATCTGAAATTTTAGTCTATGAATAGAGCTGGGATGACAACGTTAAATACATTCACTGATACATTCTGGGGGTAGGCCTGGGAACACTTAAGGACAAATTCCACTAATGAAATGTTTGAATTTTTATTTTTATGGCTAAATTAGGGGCAAATTTTGGTTATGAGCAGTATGAATATTAAGTTTTGATATTTATGCGTTTGAGGAGTTGGTGAGTGATTTTAAACTCTTGAACTTGTTCAATAGATTATTTCAAACACAAAATGTAATTGGTTGTTTCTCTTCTGAGTTAATTTGTTGATGTTCTAAAAATTGTAATAAGACTAATGATAGTTATTTTCAGAACGTTAACCCACTGAAATATTGCATTCTGAACACAGAGGCCATATACACTCTTTCAGCTAATGAAGTTAAACAATTAAACCAGATGCTTTTACTCAATCATACTGGACAGGAAGGTCACTGTACACTGAAGAATTGTGTATACTTGACCCATAGTGGCAACTTTAGTACAGTTACCAAGACAACACAACTGCTATATAATATGTTTATTAAGATGTATCAGCTATTTTGGCCAACTTGAATGCCTATGAGCCTTAAAGCCTTTAGCTAGTAACACTACTGTTTAAAAGACCAAGGTCTCTGCTTCACCCTTTTCCTTAATTATAGTTACTAATAATGCTATTTAATAATTTAGATACATACATTTAATATAATCTTATTTTGCACTTCAGCATATTTTAATGCATTACTACTTTGTCTAAAAGCTGCTCATGACATCAAAATGTCAAACTACAGTAATGTAAACACTATTTTTATAAACTCTTTAACTCTTTAAACTCTTTCTAATAGTTTTTTGTACATTAGTATGTGCAGTTATAGAATCAGGAGATAGGTGGCAGTATTGAAGATGCTGATGAATATTCCCTGTGTGTGATGCATACACATTTTAGTCCAGTATAACTTGATGTAGGAGGAGCAATCAGCATATCTTGTCACTATATTGTTGTAGCTAAAACTAATTTTTTTCTCTGAAACCTTAAATATGAGTCCTTATTTTAGTGTTCAAGTCCTAAATTTAAGTTGTTTGTAGAAACAAAGACCACAGAAGCAGAACATAAATTTAACAGGCTATAATGTTTACAATTGTTTAACAACAAATACTGTTAGTAGTTTTTTTTATATAGGTACAAAAATGACAGTCATTTTTTATATTTAAACACTCTGTTTATAATGCTCTTCTATCTGCTCCAACTATGATTCAGTTATCTATCAGCCTCCTCTGCCGTTCATGCCCAGGTTTCAGAATTCATTGACAAATTTGCAGCCTCTCTATCTGCTGACCCACCTACTGTAATTTTTAGAGATCTCAAAATATCCTTCAACAACACTACTGGCACTGATGCCTCTAAGCTTTCTCCCAGTGGACGTGTTTATCCTACCATAGAGATAGACACTCCCTGGACTTCATGTTCTTCAAACTCTGTTCTATCCCACGCCTCTGTAACTCATACTTCCTGCTCTCTGACCACAAACTCCTGGAATTCTGCCTCACCATGAATCCTGCAGCTCAGCTAAACTAAAATCCTCTTCTCAGACTCACTTGTATCATTCCTCTCTCCAATTACTTCTTATTTCTACCCTATCCTGCCCTTATGCAGCAGTCTTTTTCTAATACACCATACCCACTCTGCTGTTCTCTATTTATATCTATTCTCTTGATGAATTAATTCTATCATTGGACCTACACTATCACCTCTATGGAGAAGACACCTGAACCTGCCAATTGACTCTCTGACATCTCCACTTTGATGTCCCAAAGCTACTTTAGGCTCAATATGTCCAAATCTGAGCTCATTATCTGCTCATAAACTCTCCATAACCTCTATAATCCAATTCAAGTTACTTAGCCTTACTTTTAAAGCAATCACCAACTCCTCAACCTCATAAATATCAGAACTTATCATGAGATATTCTTTCTCATGCCCTTTTGGATCGAGTTCTGGCTTGCACATCATCTCCTCTCTGATTACCACCTCCTACTCCTGCCTCCAAAGTTTCTTCCATGCTCCTCCCCTATAATGGAATTCCCTTCCGAGTAGCACTCCTGGACAGACCTTTCCCTTTGCTATTATGAGAGATTGCATGCACCATACAGCTGATATTCCATCTCTCTAGCTACAATTGTCTCAGTATAACCCTCCCCCACTAGACTGCAGGCTCTCAGGAGCAGGGCCTTTTCTACCCTCTGTACCATGTCTGCACTTTCTCCGTCAACCTTGTATGTCCTTGCTGTGTTTCTATGTATGATTTTTTTTTTCATGTTTGTTATACTGAGTGTCTGGTGATGTGGAATTTTGGCCCTTATACATGGGTCGTATTTGTAGCAATTAATGTGCACTCCCAACGTTTATTGCTGTTGATAGTGAAAAAAATGATGTAAGCAAATAGACCACTTTCTTACAGGCTTTGCATCAAACTTGATGTTAAAGGCAGCATTCAAAAGCATTCAAAAGAGTCAATGCTTGGTGCAATATATTGCAGATCCATTGGAAAATGTAAGAACACTACATAACACACTATACCACAGAAAGCTTGAGAACATATTTCTAAGACTAAGTGAGAAAAAAAATGATAAGGTTTTGTCTACGCTTTCACTTTAGTTGTTTTTCAATGCCCGTGTGTATGAGACATAATAGTTTCCTTGTGCAGGTTGCAATGTTCCTATTAAACCTGGTCTCACAAAGTAAAACAGTTTACATATGCCTTACTAGATTCCTGTGCTTGCTGGTCCCAGACAAGCAATGGAGCAAAATGAAATTTGATTTGGATTGTAGAATATTTAACATTTAGTATACAGGTAAATAAAAAAGAATAATAAAGACAGACAAGTTTTGTTTATTAGCGTTCGTTTCTTCACAGACAATGGCAGTTTCGCCAAAATGCATTTAGCAGATTTCCTGCTGGGGTTGACATGATGCCAGTTCATTTTAGGTCCCCTCCAGGTAATTCTGCAACAGGTATTTAGTATTCTTCTGTCTTAAAGATTGTTATTTTAATTTTAATCCTGCAACAGATTCATACATTTATGGTTATTTGCATCATTTGAAACAAGTTTTCACATTTTTTAAATAAATACTGCCTCTTAACCATTCTGATTTCAAATGCTAATATATTACATACATATTTATATTTACACAAAAGAATTGTAGTTTATACTTTTTTTATTGTAATTTATATCAATTGTGCAAATTCCAAAGTACTCACCAATAGAAGTAGATTATAAATTAATTTGACTTATGCTAATGAAAAAACACATTGATTATTTGGGGGGAAAATTATTATTTTGCTGGTTATTATTTTATAATAGTAAATGAAAGCCATATGATTTTTTTTTCTTTTATAGAAAAGCAGTAGACTGGAAGTTGTATAATTATGCTTCATTAGATATTCATGCTCACAGCCCAGGGAGAAACTAGATTTTATGAGGTTTCAACAAGCAATATATCTGCATGATGGGCTGTTGCGAGAATCCATGCAAATGGAAATGTCAGTTTGCTGAAACTGTCATAGTCTGTATCACCTCATTTTGAATTTTTGCTTATTTAATAAACTGCCAGTAACCTTGCCAGGTAAAATGAAGTCATTTTGGAAGAGAGAAGCTTGTTTAATTTGCATTTAAGATAATATGAGCAGGGACCTAAGGCCGTGCTAATCGGAAGATAGCATAAATTAGATAACGCGAGAATAAATGTTATTGCAACTGCTGTTATCAATGACAATTTATCACAATCAACTTGTAAAACATGTGGCAAACTCACAGTGTTCTTGTTGTGAAGAAGTTCTAAAGAGCAATGCTTTTAAGTTACAGAAAGGAATGGTTTTTTTTGGATTGCCTACTCAAATGCCGGCTTAAGAATGGGCATTTGTATTTTTTTGTGTTTTCTCAAAGGAAGATGGCATGGGGTATATGTGCTGCATATCCCTGTATTGGTTCTGCGCACTCACACACAATATGTAAGAAGGTGCACTCCATTACAGCGAAGTTAGTCTTGATCTCAAATAAATTAACTTTATGTGCGTACGATAGAGTTACATCACTTTAATATTTGGACATATTAAGGAAGGTGATGTAACTTGGGGCTCCAAAAAGGACAGAGTAAAGAGGACAGTGATGTGCAATGAGGCCATCAAAGGTGGGGAAGATATCCCACATACTCCCACTATGTTGTTACCTTTTTTCTGTAACTGCATCCTCAGTATTATGATAGATCAAAACAATGGCTCTATGAAGCATTAAGTTTCTTGCTTCTTCCTTCTGTCTTTTTGGAGATGGCTCAACTGGGACCAGTGAGACAGTTCCATATCTTACAACTGTGGCTCCCCCTGGTTGTACCTAAATTTCAGTAAGTTTGGGGAGAGGGATACCAGCCAAAGGGAGCTAAGACTGACGTTTGGAAACCGAAAACTGTACACAGGTTCATCAGGGCCAAGGACATGATGCAGTAAATTTTGGGCCTCCCTGTTGTCATGTGGCTTCCACCAGTCTCACTGACAGGCACAAAAATATGGGATGGTTGTCTTTCCAGGTTTCATGCACACCAGGAACATGTGCAGATAGAGGTCATTGCCCATGGAGCCTCATAAACAAGGAAACATATTTGCACTATTCTGAGAGTGCTCCTCTGTGTAGGCCCCATTGTATGCTGTAACATGGACTCGTAGGCAATGTCCCCATACTTTCCTATCTTTTGCTACTCCTTGGACTTCTTCATGAAACATATACACATACAGAGTCATCCAGGCGGCCTGGAGCTTTCAAAACTGAGTTAAGGATGCTTTTTGGTTTGTCAGAAATTGCCTTGAATTGGAAAAAGGAGAAGATGTCAGCCCAGGACTGCTGCAGGCGAATCCACAGCTTGATTAGAGACTATACAATCCTAGGCAGAAAGAATGGGACTAATATACCTCCCCTCCTCTCCTTCTCTCTCTGTCTTCCATTCTGTGCCTGTCTTCAACAGAGCTTGAGCTATGTGCATCAACACCGGCTTTCATCCCATCATCACATAGCATGAGCTTTGTTGGAAATATTGTTGTATTTAGTGATGACTGAATAATGTACTGCATGATGACTGGTGTAGGGTGCTATATTGTAGGTTGAACATCATGTATTGTGCTATAAAGTATGCATTATTAATGTTTCAATATATTTTGTATTTCAATATGTGCAATGCAGCATACAACATTTCAATGTCACATGTATGTTTTTTGTATGTTTTAAGCAGTTAAAGTATCTATTTTAAGTCAAAACCTTTGCTATTCTAATAAATGAACCCTTGCCAAAAATTAAAACATATATTCTATAAAATGATGATTTATGCTTTTAACAGCTACAAGCATGAAACAATAATAACACTAGTAAATTAAGTTTTGCATATAGCATCTAAACATGTTAGAAGCCGAACATTTTCTGTACATATATATTGCAATTATATTCCTCCATTATGAATGTTTACAGCACTCAAGTTATAATTTGACACTGCAATATGTGGTAAGTAGATTATGCTAAACTTGCTCATATTTAATTAAGTAATCTGAGCATTTTAGCATAATCATGTACGTCGCTAAGAGGTGTATTAAGTGCTTGTGAAGATGTACATACTGAGCAATTTGATGCTGGATCTTGCATACTGACAAGCGCAATATAAATTGTTATCTGGGAAAACATAAGGGGTTATAATATTGCAAATATTATTTTATGTATTATTAACATCAAAAAATTATTTGCAATAGGCGTTTAAAAGTGCTTTGAAGAATGTTATATGGCATTTAATTGGATATGCTATTGGCTATTGATCATATCTTATGGGATTTCTCCTATGTTAATAGTAGTTTTTTAATGTTTTTTTATGTTGCAGATATATTTATCTATCTATCTATCTACCTAACTATATATATAACTATGGTCTGTGGTTGTTTCTGATGCAATTTGTGTTTATTTGGTGTGGTGCTGCCCAGCACGGAATTTCTTTTTCTTTTTTTTACTTCTTTTCAACTGCATAAGCAAACAACAATATTCATCTCTTTTCAGAAATACATACATTTCAATGGAGCAGGGACTGCTGCAGAATCAGTGGCGCTATATAAATAAATAAATGATGATGATGCCGCCACTTCTCCTGCTGCTTTCAATGTAAAACTATCAAATCCCATTAATTTACATTTTCTATACAGCCACTTCTATATGTACACTTCGATCACTGAGTACATATGCATAAATTTATAGCATGGGGTAAAAAATATATTTGCATGAGTATCTGATATGCAAGCAAGTCTTTATATAGTGTTGTAATCATTTTAGGTAAAAATTGCAGAAGTAAAATGTGTTAAAAAAAATGATACAATTATGTGTATATGCTGAGCTGCACACATCTTAAGATATGTGCAACTCAGCATGCTATGTTAAATGCATCTGCTACATGAAAATATGTTTATTTAATTTCTTTTTTTAACAACACTGGCAAAGTTCATGCTGATGATAATCAGCATGTTTCTTGCTCCAGGAGTCGAACACCTAAGATATGCCTCCTGGACGGTGTATCTGCAGCTGTTTACCTCTCTGATATTACCACAGATACCCTTAATATATGCCCTCATTGTACTTGCCATACTCTTGCCTGCAATTTCTCTCTTCCATTCCTCCTCTCTAAGTGTAGTAAGTGTAAGATGTAGCTCAGTGGATAGTGACTATATTACCAAATGTGATCAAGGCTTTCTAAAAGAACAGGCTTTTTAGCACTCTTTTAAACCACAGTTCACACACACATGGTGAATTTACTGAACTGGCAGCTGTTACTATAAACTGGGCCATACAAATATTTACTTAATTTGACTTGCTATAAAACATGTAAAAAATGTAATATATTTATAGATATTTATATATTAATGTATGTGAAAGGTGAACAAGATGGAGATTGCATCTTAGTGAATTATTTGGGACGCGCAACGCCTAGGATTTGGTCAAAATTCAGAACATCGACAATATTAGGTGGACAATTGAAATGTTGACTGTATTATTAGGTCTTCAAAAGTCGACAGCATCCTTAGATTGAAAATTTAAATGTTAACATTATTAGTATTATTAGGTTGACAGTTTGAATGTAGACAGTAATATAGGGTTAGTTTTATAGTTAGGGTTAGGAATAATGATAGGGCTATGGTTAGTAGTTGGGTTAGGGTTAGGCATGGGGCTAGGGTTATTATTGTCGACCTAATAATGTTGTCTACATTTCAATTGTCAACCTAATAACATTGTCGACCTTTCAAATGTCGACTTAATAAAACTGTCTACATTTCCTTTGTTGACCTAATAATACTGTCAATGTTGTTATTGTCGACTTTCCAACCCTGTCTATATTATGTTGTCGACAGTATAAATGTTGATCATGTTACTATCGAACATTTATTTTTAAAACCCTAAATTATAACATTTATACATCTTCATGCTGTTCATAAATTGTACCAATTGATAGATTATTTACTCAGCATGGGGAAAATTCTCCTTTTATCTTTTCAAAGTGATAATATATGTAACTTTACTAAGAGCATTGTGTCTTGAACTTCGCAGTTGATTCCCTATATTTAAAAAAAAAAGTTAAAAAAATTTAAGATTTTATTGTAACCTCCAGACCTAGCAATTTTACAGATTACCAACGCGGCTTCATATTCTTTCACTTCCAGCATTCATAAATCCAATTTTATTAACTCAACTGTACCAATTTTGTCATCAGGTCACATTTTCATCACTCTTTCTTATTAATTCTCTTTTGTTTATATTATTTAGATATTTATGAGTGCACAATCTCCTGGCTTACAAGAGTAGTTTAAAAACTCCTAAAGAGACCATAAGTGTAGCCAGCAGCCACTGAGTCAAGAGACTGTTGCTTTTCTGTTGTTTGTACAGTGAACCTTCTACAACAGCATCCTCACTACAGCACAAGACAAAGCAGCTCCAGTCATAAGCAGTCACTGGTGATCTAAACCTCAGCCATGACATTCCAAACAGACCCACTACCTGCAACAGTGCTACCACACTGCTGAGTTCCACTTGAGATTATCTCAGTCCTCTGTTGTCTTCCTTTACTAGATTCAACCTGCTGTCTTAAAGCACTGCACTTTCACTTGCTGCACAAATCTATTTCACTTTTCTAATATCCACTTAGTCTTCTAACCCTCACTGCCTCTTGCTTCTCTGCACACTTGCACAACCTTCCCATTCCTTCCTCACAGCCCATGAGTTTGCTATGACAAATACAGAAGCAACAACATTTGACAAGATTTCTCCTCACACCAGAACCCATACATGCCACTGACATTCTCCTGCACTCCCTAATCCACCATCAGTTCATTCTCCTTGTAACTGAGGATGAAGTGTCTGCACTCATTCCATTGTCTTGCCCCACAAACTGCCACCACAACAATTTGCCACTTTAATTTCTCTGCTCCCTCTTCCCACTACATGCCTGCCTCTAGCTCACCTATTTAACCTGTCTCTCATTACTGGAACATACCATCTCTTAACTCACTCTCTCCTCAACTATCACCATATTTCTTTCCTCTGCTTTCTCACCAAATTGCTTAAAAAGCTTGTGTACAATCACCTGTCTTGTTTTCTCTCTCAACTCTTTGCAATTGGGCTTTTGCATCCGACATATCTCTGATATTGCCCTAACAAAAGTTATCTACATGTCTCTAAGTCTAGCACAACCTCCCCGCCACTACCAGTTTCTTTGAGGTCCCCCAAATCTCTTATCTTGGCCCTCTGTTTTTCTAAATGTACAGTTCTTCACTTGGTCAACTAATTTGCTCATTTGGCCTCCAGTACAGCCACTCTGCTAATGGCACCCAAACCTACTGTTACTCCTCTGACCTTTTCTCTTCTCTACTATCTCGTGTGACCAAATGTTCCTGCAATTACCACATGGATGTCCCAACATAACCCAAAATACCAGAAACAGAGCTTGTCATCTACCCACCACGACGAGTCACTACCTCTCCACTCTGATCCACACTCGGTCCTCTTGTCTCTGCTGCCTTTTGCCACTTGATTGTAAGATCTCTCATGAGCACGGACATTCCTACCCATGTTTCTTTCTTCTATGTCCCTGTCTATGTATGCATTGTTTTCCCCACTGCGCAGCACTGCAGAGTGATTTGGAACCTTACAAAGCAATGATAATAATAATAATAATAATAATAACAATAGTAAAGTGTTTTCTTAGTATATTTCCAAAGCTGAAAACATCATGAAAGTGTATAGGTTAGTTTTTAGCTAAGCTAGTTAATGTCAAGTGTCCACTTCATTTTGCATTTTTATGAGATACAATAAGGGTCACATTTAGAGATTGTGCTCCCTCCTTAGGCCTGCTTAGTCAGTCTACGGTAAATATTTTGCATATATGTATAACCGTTTACTGGAAGTTTATAAAAATGTTACAAAAAATAGACTAATTGAGAGAATGATATTGTGTATGCTTTAGCTACAGTATGTTTAAACAATTTAATTAGACTAGAAGGTGAATAGAATGAAATTCTGGTTCATCAAAAAGAGGTCCATTGTTTAAATTAACCATGAGTAATATGTGGCAGAATGCCCACATTAGTTAATCAATAATATAATAGATAATGATGGTAGCTATCATGAAGCTTCTTAGCTTTTTGCTAAGGTGTCTGTCTTTTTTGCTTTAACAAGCATTGTAAGTAGAACCTTTCAGAATAGAGCCTTCTGATTGAGCTCGACAACTGTCAAGATGTGTACAACCTTTAACCTCTCTTAATTATAAAAGTAGCCATTAGGCAGATTCATTTCTCATGGCAGTAAATAGATGTTCGGTGTATGTATTAATTTAAAACACACAGTCAGTCTCCAAGGATGTGATTAATAATAAATTAATCTCTGAACTATGCTTGATACTACGTCTATCATATAAACTGATCAACACGTATATCACTGCTGTTCATAGCATATGTCCTGCTGTTCAAATACAATCAACAAGAGACTCTAAAACATACAAATATAATTTCAACTCAGTGTATTTATTTCATGATGTCTAAGCAGATTTTTAAAAGAGAATTAAAAGTATATAGTAAAGTCAAATTAATTAAAAGTAATAATGTTAAGATTGCACACACTTTTGAGTATAATATTTTATTGGCTTCTTAGAAAAGCAACATTTGATAAAAAGAGCGGTATATAAACCTCCAAAGCTAACTGATAACAGCAAGTTATATATAAAGGACTCTGCTGTATTTCAGTCTTTGATTAGTGTCTTTATAAAGAAAGCACTGGAGGCAATTGACCAAGGTACTACCCAACTGCTGTCAGATGAGATTTATCATTATCACTGTATCCTGCAGCTCAAGATGTTAAAAGCAGAGACATATTTTTATTTTTGTTAAACAACATTTCTTTGCACATTTACTGTATTAGTAAAATGCCGTGATGCTTATTTATAATGCAGCTATGAGTTGACAGTGCAGAGTTTTACAGTCAAGAGTTCAGAGCTTTACGAGCAACATTTCTAAAAACATTTCTGCTTTACCAATTGGCTAAGTTAGCCTATAGCTGATAACCATAGGTTGAATAGTTCAGAGAAAATCACTCAAAATCCTACATGTCCCAAATAGGGCTTTCAGCAATCTGTTAATTTGTCTTTTACATCAATATTTTTATTCAGATTTTACAAAAGTATATGGGGTACAGAAAAAAAAGGAGGGAGAAGAAAATACATACAAAGGGACACACATAAGGAACCCCCACGCATGGGGAAGGGAATCACTCAGTTAAACCAAGGCACACAGTATCAAGAATATGTATTTAAAAATATAGAAAACAGTAAGACATTAACTTTCACTATGATTGTCTGAAGATGCCTCCACTAAGGGGAGAATACCAGGGGATGGGAGCTGGTCAGTGGATTGGGGGGTTTCTATAAGGGCCGTTGGTGAGTGAGTCATTGGGTAATCAAAGATAACCTGGGGAGCCCGGGGCCATCTGTAATGTATTCATGCCACCTAAACCATCTGATGATAGGGGCTGATGTGGATGAGGAATAGGGCATATCTGTTGTTTCCATCTCAAAGCTATATTGTATCTTAGAAAAGATTCGGGTAATAGTAGGGGGGACGTGGGACTTCCAGTTTTGCGCTATTGCTGCTCTAGCAGCTATCAGTATGTGGAAATGTGAACTTGTGATCAGGTGGGAAAGGCGACGGTCGTTGGGTGACAGCAGTGGGCGAGAAGGAGTATGAGTGGAGATGAGGTTGTAGAGATATGGAGCAGTGGAATTAGAGTGGGCTTTAAAGGTGAGAGTGAGGAGATGGAAGAGGATTCTGAAGTGGAGGGGGAGCCAGTGAAGGGCTTGACAGAGAGGGGAGGTAGATGAAGACCGGCAGGAATGGTAAATAAGTTAATGACCCTCATCAAACCCTCATCAGACCCTCAGTTTACTTTCAGCTTCAGCTTTATTTCTGCAAATTCCATTTTGCTAATGTTTGTTTATATGCTGTTCAGTTTGTTTGATTTGTTTAATGTTTTGATGTTTTCCATTATTATTGTTTGCTGTGGTTCTTGGTCTATTTGTAACTGCTGCTTGTAAAACTACTATGTTTTTTCTTTTGTTGCACTGATGCTATCTGAAATTACATCAGCAGGCTGGAAAATACCAGTTTTCTGCTACTGATATGAATAACAACTGCAAAACATATGCAAATATGTCTCATCTATTCAGTTTAGGGATATACAACTAAAGGCATTGAAAGGTACCAAATACTAACTATTCCATTCAAAGATGGAATTTAGCTCTTAAAATAAGCTTCATTCCATTACAAAGAATGTGGTAATGTGGATTTTGATGTTTTTCATATTACTAGCTTTCTAAATCAATGAATCAATCAATACATAACCTTGTTCTCTTACCTTTTCTCATTAATTTTAAGACTGTACTAGGTACTGAGGTTTAGTTAACCAGCTATATTTCTAGGTAATTATGGTGATACCTGTCACTGAAAGGCATAAGAAGGACATTGGTGCCATTTGGAATGGACAGGCGGTCCTATTAATAAGATAATGTGTTAGCAGGTCATAGTTATTTATGTTACTGTGGTTATATTATATATCATCTAAGACATCACAGTCATATAATTACTAGTCTTACTATTGTAAGAATGCATGAACCTAAAAGAACTCATTCATATTAAAAAATGACAAGTATGCAATAAACATAATATAGACATTCATATATAGATCCTGCACTGAGGATATTACCTAATTAAATTGTGTAGTTCAATTAAGTTGTATCTACCACTAACATTCAACTATAATTAAAGGCCAACTTTGTGGTATTCTTTACTTTAAATGCTTGTTTCTATTCACCTGTCTTTTGTGATTGTTGCCAAATGTTTTTTTGTTTCATCAGTCCACAGTACTTTTGTTCCATAAAGTATTTTGCCTTATCTAAGCAGTGTTTTGCATATTTAGAACGTTGACTTAGCCAATGAAAGTTTTCTTTCTGACCTTCCTGTTATGTGCCTGTGGAGCACTTATTATGTGTTTGTTAACCTTCTTATTAGGTCCTTTGCAGTGATATGTGGTTTCTGCTTTGCTTATCTGTCCAGTTTATGAGCCGTTCTATCTGAGGTTTTTCATCAGTATTTCTGAGAGTTGAATTTTCAAGTTGGAAGCCTTTAGATATATTCTGTAGCATTCCCTCACTTTGTTAGCAGTCAATTTATCTTTAGTTTCAAATGCTCACGCAGATGCTTAGAGGAGCCCATGGTTTTAGAGAGTAGATATAACGGGCCTCAGTCATTAAGGAGAGCAAGAAAAAAAATTGAGTAAATGGTCTCTGGGAAAAATCATGTCACAATGCAAGTGGTGCAAATTAGTTTATTATTATCATAAGGCAAATACTGGCTGTTTTTTCATGTATCACACAAGTTCATGATTGCTTTATTTTTACACTGAAATTTAAAATTGATCTAGGACATGCCTTACCCGAACTATAAATCTGTACTCACATTTTAGATTTATCTCCCCCTCCAATGCAACATGGTTTTGCCCAGGTGCAAAGTTACTCCTTTTTTATGCTTTACCTTCTTTAATGACTCAGGCCCAAAATCTTCAGAGGGGTATTTAGTCAACTCTGAAATTGTCTGCAGTTTTCTTACCTTAATGCCTAATACGTCAGTTAAGCTTTGAGGCCTTAAAGAAAGTATTAGTAAATCAACTTGATTGGTGCCCAAACTATAGCACTTCCACATTCACAGTTTTATTTTTCAATCCTTTAAATTTGTCAAATAAATAGTAAAAGTACAGTAAAATGTGTAGAAATATGTCATGTATAAGCTTGTACAATTCAGAAGGTGAACTTAGTACTTAGAGATACAATTCAATTTAAATTATAAAAACAATGCAATTTTACACACACACATACATTCTCCTGTTTTCTTTACAGACATATACTGGTCAGAGGTCAAAGAACATTTCATTTCAGCAAGATGGGGCTGCAATGTCCCAGTGATAGACATGTTTGCTCAGCACCATAGATTCAATGCAATATAATGTATCACAATTTTGTGACAGGGCAATAGTAGTTTTACATTAAGAGAAAGTTCAGATTATGAAAGTCTAGTTTATCTCAAAGGGAGAATTGTTGGGAGAAACACAATCACAGTCAGCAATCCAGGCATGGTTCTCTGTAAGAGAGCAGGCATCTTAGAATAGCTGTACCCTCTCAGAACATGATATCTGTGGAAATACCATCTCATTAGTATGCAAATAATCCCAGATGGAGGTTACATTTGTTTTCCATTAGATGAAGCAACACAACTGACAGGTCTCAATCAAATTGTATAATTTTTCGGGGCTTCAACCTAAAAATATGTAATTCTGGCAGGACCAAACCATTATTACATAGCAATATTTGTCATGGTTGTTCTTCTAGAGAACATCCGAATGTTAGGTTAGCAGCAGAAATTGCAAGGTGTGTGGCTTTAAAGGGCAGTCTTTATTTTAGAAAACAATTGATTAGCAACAAACAGGTTATGCAAAGTATCAGATGCAGACTATCAGGTTCAGAATCATATGCATATTTATCAGGTTCTGAATCATATGCAGATTTATCACATTCAGAATCATATGCAGATGGCTCTGCTATCAACAGGCAGAAATACAGGATACAGAAAGTCCAAATATCAGATTAACCCAAATCAGCAGATGTGGTACAGTGCAATGTCACAGTGTACTTATCTGCAGTATAACAAAGTACAGACAATCCAAAGTATTCTGAGACAGGCCAAGAGTCCCTTAGAATAGTACAAAAGTCAATGCAATTTCTTACCACTTGGATTGAGTGGAGCTGCACAACTGATGGTCAGAATGCACGTGGACTGGATGTGGAGAAGCTGCACACCAGAGAGATGTACCACCAGATACCAGCAAACAGAACGGGTTATATAAAAGGAAATAGTACCACTGTTGCTTTCTCAGGACACTACTGTCTCAGACAAAGAACGGAGCACTGTGTATTTGGCAGCCCGGCAGGTAACAGGAACACAAACGGTCAGACAGAGCTAAGAATTGGAACCAGAATCATAGATAGACGTAGCGAGGGATCAGAACCAGAATCAGACTCAGATGTAGCCAGGGATCAGAACCAGAATTGTAGTTCCATGTAGCCAGGGATCAAAACCAGAAAGTGAGACACAGGACAATACAGCATAGGAACTTAGAAGCAAAATGCTGTCATTGGCAAAGATGCAGTGTCAGGACAGGCCTTAATTAGTGCAGGCAAATAATCAGGACAATGCAGGTAACGCATCTGTAAAGCAGCTCAGCCTAATTGAAAGCAGAGATCTCTCATACACAAGGCAATTCAGCAGAATCTGACATCTAAGCACAGAATCCTAACACTTGCAGGTAGCACACATGCATTGTAGCTCAAACTAATTGAAAGTAAGCAACTCTCACACACAGGGAGACATCAACATAAACAGATAACAGAAGCAGAATTCTAACACAGAGTTTACAATGCCCCCTCACTCCACAAAAGAGACTCAGGGTAATATGTTTGGGCCTCTTTTATCAGAGTCTGGAATACTCAGTGACTTGAATGAACTCTAGTGTTAAAAGTATGGAGAGAACATGCTTTGTCCCTTGGTACCTAGTGTACTTCAATTCCCTTAACAGTCATAGACAAAAAATAAGAAAATATTTGTAGGCTACAATTAGTTGGTTACACCAGTATGGCTCACATTATTGTATATGTTAAGTTATCTATGACATAATAGAGTATAGTATGGTCTTGTTTTAGACAAAACAAAACACTTCTAAACATGTTCTTGAATTCTTTGGTGTTAATAGTAGAGGAACCTGAAAACGATTAATAAAACTACAGTACCTATTTCATCAATAACCTGAAGGGAAGCACTTCGTACTGTGTTAAAATAATGGGCACTTCAGTACTTATTGTACCTATATGATAGAAAGTCTTACCCACTGTCTTTAATGGGCTCATTGAAACAGTGTCTCTCAAATATTTGCCACTTTTGGTGTTGGATACATGATAGTCCTTGCCCTTCCCTAAGATTCTGTGCTATTGGGTGGGAGAAAGTGTAAACCTAAGTGAATGAAAATCAATGAAAATCTAATGTATGTATTATTGGTTAAATGTTTTGTTTTACAATGTTTTGTAATGTTGTAATAATTTGCAATACAGAATGAAAAACATTCTGCTACCACAACACCCATGCTCTTTTAACTGTTGTCAATATGATAACAAAGCAACATCTGTAACCATTTAAATTGCTGTAGATTATCTCTGTAATTTTTACTTTGCTATTTGCTTCTGTGCAGCACTTATCCACGATTTTTGTTTTCTACATTCAAGAGCATTATATTCACTATGGTAAATTGCTCCATTTTTACAGAAATGGTCATAGTTGTGACTGCTCTGAATGAGAGTTGTGTGTACCTTGGGCCTGATTCATTAAGGAAAGTAAAGCGTAAATAATGAGTAACTTTGAACTTCGGCAAAACTACATTGTATTGGAGGGGGAGGTAACTTTAAAATGTGAGGATAGATTTATAATTGGGAAAGAGCATGTCCAGATCATCTTTTATGTCAGTGTAAAAATAAAGCCAACAAGTATTTGCATCCTACATGAAAAGCAGCCAGTATTTAACTTATGTGCAAAATAATGAACTCATTTGCACCCCTTGCATTGCAACATGATTTTGCCAAGGTTCAAAGTTACATTTTTTTTGCTTTACTTTCCTTAATGAATCAGAACCCTTATGTGTATTGTGGATGAGGGCCATTTCTTGCTTTGACATGTATCTGAGATCTAAATATAGAATATTTGTGATTACTTTCTTTTCATATTCTTGACATATTCTTATTCTCCTTCCTCTTGTCTCCTAACCCACCTACCATCTTGTCCGCTCTTGCGTCCCCATCACGTATCTCTTGCATGTTAGCCAAGTCACCCATTCCCCTTCCCTATTCAATCATATGCACTGTATTTTGCTTTTATGCTTCCAGTCTGTGCTGTATCAAGCTGTTATGCTTCCATTATACCCTTCTCTTTGTCTGTACTCTGTTATGTAACTTGTGTTCTGTTACCTGTGTTATTTAAGTAACTTGTGTTGTGTTATTAGTGGTCTACTGTAGTGCCCATTGTACAGTAAATAAATGATAATAATAATAATAATAATAATAATTATTATAACTGTCTGCTTCCATTCAACTCTTTTACAAATAAAACATCCTAGTAATAGAATTCTAAATATATCAACTTTTAGAAGAAGTATAAAAATATAGAACAGTGTATATAATATCATTAGATAGCTCACATGTACTCTATATACAATAGTCCCATACCTGTTTTAGATTGCTATATTCAAGAGATGTCTTAATGCTGGAGCAGGGTTATTGCAGCATATGGTAACACATATCTCCAAACATAGTTTTATATTAACTTTTATATCAAAAACTAGAGTAATCACAGTGGACTTATTTCCTGATCTTTTATAATGGTAGGTGTGAATAAAAAGCAGGTAAATATGGGTGGGGTGCATCTAGCACATATTTCAAATCAAAATACAAACTTTTATGAATATTGCTTGTTAATTGTCATAGACTTCTAATATACAGGATGAGTTAAGCATTATTATTACATATGTAAGTTCTGAAGGCCAGAAGCTTCCCCATCATCACTGTTGGCATACGACTGATACACCTAAGCTGATGTATTTGGTAAGGATAGTGCTAAAAACTCGACTTGTTAGGAGCGGGGGGCAGATTTTTTCAGGACTTCACAGCCATTTAGGGTGGCCGTTTCATTAGATTATGTTTAAGCTGAATCTGTTGTTGCTATATTAATAAACAGTATAATATCTTCTGGTGCATCACTGCATCACTTCAAACGCTCCTATGGTCAGGAAGGGGAGGAAAGGTGGAGAAAGATGGCCCATCCAAACCTTGGGGGCAATCCAATATTTATATATATATATATATATATATATATATATATATATATATATACACACACATGTATATGAATTGATATGGTACACTGCATTCTCAAACTTGAGAAAGACACCAGAACAATGAGGTTTTTAACCACCTTTTTAAATATCACGGTGCTATGCATTTCTTTTCTATTGCTGAATGTCATAGCCATTATTTCAAGCTGTATTTTAACCCTTCATAAAGGGAAGCAAAAATATCTTGACAAAATACTACCACGCAAGACCACATAACTGTGACACATCACAAAGTGACTGAATGTCCTCTTAAAACAATGACATCACAAAATGTGCAATATGTCATAGTATTATGTTATATGTTCTTTTATAACAGTATACTATTACTTAAACTGCAGCACAACCTCACCAACTGTATATATTTCATCTTAAAACGATGACATCAAATTTAGTATCAAATACATTGAGTTTGAAAGCATTCTATGGTCAAATGTAACTTTTTTTTACAAACAACATGAAACAAACAATCATTTAGAAGGACACAACATGCACTCTTTATTTTTTTTAAAAATTGTTTATTAAGGTTTCAACATAACAATAAAGGAGAGAAGGTGGGTGGAGGGGTACAGAAAGAAAAAGGGGACAAGGTAGGGAAGGATGTCTAAATGAGTCCAAATGATTTAATGGCTACCGTGCATTATACAAACTTATAAATCTCAATCAATGCAGCAGAGTGTCGGTCATCTGGGGTTAGATCCCAGGAGCAGAGGAGAAAAGTTGAAACTGTAAAGGAGTAGGAAGGAATGGGGGAAGGGGAAAGAGAGCGGTTAGTAGGGAAAAGTAAGCTGCTGGCAACTGGAATGCGCACGGAGAGCTGAAAGTGAGGTGTATATTGTGGAAAGTCCAGGCGTTCCAGGTGGAGGAGAATTGCAGTGGACAATTATGGATAATACTAGTAATATGTTCCATTTCATGTGCATTACAGATTTTTCAAAATGAGAGTTTGGATAGCAAGGGGATCAGTTTGGAAACAGGCGCGGCCTCTGCCTTATAGGCACCTGTTTCCACTTTACCTTTAAGTGCAGGAAGATTAGTGTCGGCGTTGAAAGTAATGTCCTTCCCTGCTGCCTGGATGTTAAAGCCTCAGAATTATTTGAAATATTTTTTTTAAACAGTCGACACTATGTCGGGGATCCCACGCTTCGCACTGAAAATATCGGGGTAACTCATATCGGGCTTTCCGTCATCGGATATATGAGTACCACCATTTAATAGAGAGCGAATAAAATTTTGAGATCAGACCACTGGAGGTGGACCTGTAAAGACAGGTTTTTAATTAATTTGAACAAATTTCTTTCTTATATATCAGATATATATAAATATATATATCTATACATACATAAACATATATTATATATATATATATATATATATATATATATATATATATATATATATATATATATATATATATAAACAATATTTGGTATTTCAAGCAGGGAAAAGTTCATATTAAGTACAATGAAAACAATTTTTTAAATATTTTTTTTTATTGTTTTTTTTCATTTTTACTTGACAGTATACATTCTCAGAGATCTGTTAAAACCATACAACTCTGATCTCTTTTATATTGTTGAGAATCATATATTCTTTTGAATGCACACACCTTCTACGTTTTCAAACAGACTGAAAGCCTTTCTAGAAAATCTTACATTGTGTTTACTAAAAATATTTCTTTGTCTCTGCATCTTAACACAGTGACCAGAAGCACGCAGAGAATTATAGTAAGCTGTCTATTGTGCCCTAATATATAGAATTCTTGTGTGATTACTAATTCTAGGAAAGTGAAAAACATCAATATGACTACATTATCAGTGTAAACACGCCATCTGATCTCCATTATTCAAATCACTAGGGAGCTGTGCTCTCCATGGTGCTGAATACTTTCCAAGTCTACAGTGGATTATAAAGTAGCTGGTAAAAAGTGGATATATTTTACTTACCAATTGTGTTACAATTTAAACAGAATAAATATGCAACCTAAACAGATGTTCATTTGTTCTTTCAAATGGAAAAGCCCACATGTTTGCTCTATTTATTCCATATTAGCAATATTGTTCATTTAGTAGGCTTAAAATGATTAAGATACTTACCAAGAAAAATACTATTTAGAATAAATGAACATAATGGGGGACATTTCTACAATAAATATGTGACACACTTAACTTTGAAAAAAAGTAGGTATCAACTATTCCTCACTTTGATGTCATATCTTTATCTTTATAAAATAACTCATTTTGCTACTGTTTGGAATGTCATTAGGCAATATGACATTGAGGGTGTCTGCACACTTGTGATTCTCTTGCTGTATTTTGAGATGTACATACATTGAGTTGTACATACCTTGAGATACATTCAACTTTGTAGCATATAGATCTATTTAGAGCAAATTGCAGCTGTTGCTGATATCAACTCGCGACCTTGTACTCAGCCTATGGGACGTGCAGGTATGCCTCCTAAAAGCCATGTTTTAAAGATAGGTCTAAGTCAAAATCGGTTGCATCTCTAATGGACATATTTATTTGTATTTAACTTATAAATGAGCACCTTTGACCTCTCTTTTCAAGCGCAAGTGAAAGATACATGGAACTCATTGTGCTCATGTACAGTGTGAAATATTTAGTAAAAGTTTTAGGAGGGCACACATGAGCAAATTAATTTACGTAGTCTGAAGGTTTAAAACACTTTTAAAGTGCACTTTTCATCCTTTAATTAAAACACAAGTGGCATAAAAATCTAGCAATGTATGTTTATTTGCAGAATGTTAGTTTAATACAAAATGCGTCTAAATGTTACTAAAGTTGATGGGTTTTTTTTAACCCGACTGAATACTTAACTATTGTAAATAATCTCATAATTGCTCCAAAGCTACCTTGGCATAGGCCATTTTGATTAGACATCTGATGGTAAATGTATCAAGCTGCGAGTTTCCGGGGGAGGGGGGGGGGGGTTGGAAAGTGGAGATGCTGCCTATAGCAGCCAATCAGAATCTAGATATCATTTTG
This sequence comes from Mixophyes fleayi, assembly GCF_038048845.1. Lineage (NCBI taxonomy): Eukaryota > Metazoa > Chordata > Amphibia > Anura > Limnodynastidae > Mixophyes > Mixophyes fleayi. The sequence continues at coordinate 306,274,318 of NC_134403.1, read as the reverse complement.
TAGAATGTACTTCATAAATGATAACTGGAATCTGATTGGTTGCTATTGGTAACATCTCCACTTTACAAACCCGCCAGAAACTCGTAACTTGATATAATTACCGCCTAGACAGCCTGCTTGATTGCTTTCCTGACTTTCAGTTTCATGCAATACTCATAACTAAATACATAGGTGTGATAGATAAATAGATACATAGCTAACAGAACTAAACTGTGATTGATGCTATAGTAATAGGTAATGTAGTAAGTGGTATGTTGAATTGAAACACGTTAACTCCTGGTGGCAGATTGGGTGGTAATCATAGTTCCTATGCACTGACACGAAAATGCCCACATTGAAAATACTGACAAGTAGGAAATGTAGCCTAAATACTTACATTAAAGAAATCCTGACACATATAAAATACTGACAGTGTGATTGCCGACAGTCACACTGCCGGCATTAAGACAGCAATTTGAGTGTATCACAGGAGAGTTCCTGGTACTGGGGCGGACAGGACAGCTAGTGAATATGGTCAATAAGTAGGTCTCTTTTGTCTGCAGAAGGTAGTAGTTCCCTAAACAGTGACATAGCATAGCCCTGAAGGTCCGAACCAGAGGGTGATTGCGGAATGGCTCTTATCTTAATATTATTTCTATGGGGGCGGTTTTCAAGGTCTGCCACTTTGTCTTTTAGAAATGAGACAACCAATTCCTTGATTTTAGACTCCGGGTGATCCGTGCAGTCTCCCAGCTCCACTATGTCTGTTCGTATATACCACTGAGTGAGGCACAAAGTTTGCAAGACAAATCCGATCTCAGAGCAGATAATATGTGGTGCAGAGTTTGAGCGGTGAGTGCAGCATCCAGCTCTGATTCAGGACTCAAGACAAGAAGAGGAGTAAATGTTGGAAGAGCAGAAGCCTCTGAAGCCAGCACAAATTGAGGTCTGTTTTTGCTAAAAGGAGAGGACTCCACTTTAAAGGGGACCATTGGCAGAAAGCGGATCGGAAGATCTTTAGGTTTTTGCTTCTTAGGAGGCATGGTGGCCTATAGAACAGCATTATCAAGTGAAAAGAACAAGCTCCGTTCTGGCACAATGACTGCAGATACAGAGAAGGTCACATGGGTGGTGAGACCAACAATACAAATCATTACAAAGCATACTTCATGAACTTGAAGTTGTAAATTGGTGGTTTACAAGAATAGTCAGCAGACAGTTTTACTTTGTGTTTAATTGAGATGTAATTTTCTCAAATACAGAGGGAAGGATCCCATAAATCTCATAAATCTCTATCCCTGATTCTGTGCTCTCTGATGTATGGAGTTAGCTTTATAATCACAGGGGAGTACACAGGTGAGATAATAGAAGGCAGCCAGTAGGTGGCAGCAGAGACACAACTTGAATATGTGGGAGTTAGACAGACCAGCACAGATAAAATATGTTTGCAGAACAAAAGTACCAATCTCAGTCTTCACTTACTGAGTGGCAGAATTGGTGTGCAGAGCCTTAGCACAATGGGGTGACACTCCAGCGGGACAGACAGAAACCACAGGGGCACCATCACGTCAGACAGTGTTATCTTGTGGAGTGCACATGTGAAATACAGGTATAGTGAGAGTCACTGGGCAGTCAGTAGACAATTTAAGATGCTGGCAGGTGGTATTACTAGCAGGGTAAGATGGTATAAATGTTGTCATTCACTTGTTAAGCAGCCCAGGACAATTAAACAGTATTGTACATACCCAGAGTGAGGAGATACTGTGCAGTAGGAAACTGTTTCTTCCAGAAATTATAGCAGCTGGCAGCCCTGTAGGTCCCCGGTCACAGCTGTAGTTGTCTCTTAGCTGCCAGGCTCTTCAAGGCAGCTCGGGTGGTTGAAGTCCCAAACTGACATACAGCTGTGTATTTGGATGCTGCAGCATCTGCCAGGCAGGCAAGTCAAGGCTCAAGCAGGGATAGAGGACTGCACCACAGAAGTGTAGGAGAACTGGCGGTTCAATATTCAGAGCAGCCGTCTGCTCTAGGGAGACTGCCTCCGGGACCAGCCAGCAGCGGGTTTAGCCGGGCATGCCGAAACAGCAATTCAATGGCCAGTCCGGCAAGGCTAGGGATCTGTGGTATCAGGAAGGAAGCACTGTTCTGTGGCCAGGTGAGGGGATGTAGCGAGGTAGAGAGCAGCCCACTAAATGAGCAAGTGTCCCAATGGTGGTAGACAGGACAGTCGCACTACCAGAGCCCAAGACCGGAAGTGCTGCAGGAGTGAGACAGGTGAGCAGGCCCCTTCATGATGTCTCATCCCCCAGGTTTTTGGGTACCGAGGGTTCCTGGACCTCTAACTGCTCCAGATGGATTGAAGGAAGGTAGAAAATCCTCCGAAGGCAAGATTTAAGATGCTCAAGGAGAACAGTTCTCTGGAGATACGCCCAACTAGCATAGAGTCCAAACCACGCCCCTCCAATTGTTCTATTTTTAACTGTATACAGCCGGGTCAGACCCGCTCACACTGCCGTCTTAATGCCAACAATGTGGCTGTCGCATTTTCATTGTCAACATTTACACTGTTGTTATTTTATATGTGTCGGGATTTCTTACATGTAGGTATTTAGGTTGTCGAGATTTTTTGCCTGTCAACAGTTACAACGTTAGGCATTTTCCAATTGTTAGTATTTTCAGCTGTTGAGATTTCTTGCTTGTCAATGTTTACAACGTTAGGTATTTTCTCCTTGTCAATATTTATTTTATTTATTTTCAGTGTAGACATTTTCATGTCAGTATTCTTTGTGTCAGTATTTTATGCATAGGAATTAATACCCAATCCGGTAGGGGCTTCACATCCATGTGCAATCAGATCACATTTTTGTATATTTCTGGAGATGCTCAAAGCTGTTCTCTATCCCTGTCTGATGATTTATTTTATTAACCCTGTAAAAATTAGTCCTCTATAAAGTCTAATTTGCAAAAGCTTTCAAAAATCATTTCACTTAAAACATTTATAATCCTTCAGATTTCTCCTTAACTCACCTTAAAAGCAGCAAATAATTATCATGACCTAAAAGTAGGTTTCATAGAAGTGTATTTTTCTTCTATTGAATCATTGTAATTTTAAAACTTGTCAGTGTGAGCTGCTAGCAAATGTGAATTAGTTTATAAAAAAAAAAGTTAATTGCATAGCCTATTTTGGTCATTATCTTTTGGCTGGAGATAATTTTCCCTGTTAAACCTAATTGAGTAGGTTGTACATTTTTTTCATTCTTGTCTTGATATCACCACCAAAGTAATTAGATGAGCCTTGCATTACATGGATTAAATGTCTGAAATCAACCTTAGAATGGCATAACTATGTCACCAGGTGTTATCACTTTAATTGCCAAGAACAAGTATAATAATGTGCATATAAATACTGTGGAATATATATGTATATATATATACATATGAATATATATATCTACATATATATATATATATATATATATATATATATATATACATATATATATATATATCTGTTTTATTTTCTCAAAAGTGTTTCAGTCCTCTAAGCATATTTTTCCTTGCATGAGTCACGATTGAAGTGACTCAGAAAACGATTGCCTTGGTAAACGATAATACAATTCTGTAGCTAACCATAGAATGTAATGTATTTCTCACTGATTTTATGCCCTTTAACATAATGAAAGCTTGTCTCCAAATGCATATAAGTGTATATAAAATGACACTAAGACTCAGTAATATGCAGTATACAAAATTCATATGACATATGTTGGTCAGCTATTACAAAAATAGTTACAAATTTTCCTTGCTTGTGATACTAATCCAGGAGATGAAAATGTCCGCCCGGTGATAGTGGTAACTGGACACTGTCAATTTTTTTCACTGGTCTGGGTTTTGGGGTGAGTTCTCTGCACTTTTATATTGGAAATAGCAGTTATATGTGCACCTACAGTGTAAGTCAAATTTCAATGAGGTGTATTTGAGTATTAATTAATGTTTTGTACACCTACATTACAGTACATAAATGACCCAGTTCCCCTAGAGTATTGTAATATACCAACCCTCCCATTTGAAACATACTGGCATAAATTCTCTACATATAATCAAATCAATCACTTTAGAGAAACATTATATTAATAGCCTTTCCAAAACTGCTTAGCAACATAATGACTCTGCTAATGTCAAAAGTTATAAAGACATACTATTAGCTAAACTAATGGTTCTTTATTGATGTTAATGTTTTCATGGTGATTATTGAGAAATGTATGATAGTAAGTTTGGTCATGTGTAGTAAGTTTGCTTAAATTGTCAGACCCCTCTAAAAATTAAGTTTTTTTAACATATATCAATCTACTTACTTGTAAGAAGACACATAGTTCTTTTCATTTCTTCTTAGGTTATTAATCCAAGCTGTTATTAATTACAGTTTACTAAGTATCATATTCCCACAGTCATATGACATACATTGTAGTTAGCAAGGAGACTTTGGAAAGTTCATAACAAAAAACTCTGCTCTTCCTTCCTCTGCCATCACATGACCACTAAGGAACTTCCTGAGTCCACCTTGAACTTAATGTATTTTCAGTTACATGTAAAAAAAAATTCACTGAAACAATTACTTTTTTATTATAAATAAACTTGATATTATAATCATCCTCTGGTAGAATGATGATTTTATTTTTATAGACTAAATTCCATGGGATTTTTAGGAATTTAGTAGGCATATGTGCAAGAATCTCCTTAACAAAAGCTTCCCCACCATTAAGCTCTTGTCAAATGTGACTCAAACTCTGCAGCAGATTCCTAATATGCTCACACACAAATTAAATTAATGGTATCACCACACATTGCATGAAAACACTCATCCATGCATAATGGAATAATGCCCTCCCCCCACACACATTACATTATTACTCTTCCTCACAAATATTACATAAATTCCATCACACGCACATATTACATTAGTACCCCACTGCCAACACTGCACTTCACCTGATCTGCAGAACTTGCCTGTAGTGTGACTCTTCTAACTCCTACTGTCTCAGCACACCTAAGGATCCAGCACCAAATCCACATGTGCTGAAAGGTGGAGGGGAGCTGACCCACCGATAGAAGATGTAGAGGGAAGAGCTTGAGTTAAAGGGATGGGAAAGAAAGAAATTGTTGATGGGTAGGAGCTGATAGAAAGGAGCAGGCAGTGAAAGAAGGTGAAGTATTATTATTATTAGTATTACCATTTATTTATATAGCGCCACTAATTCCGCAGCGATGTTCAGACAACTCACTCACATCAGTCCCTGCCCCATTGGGGCTTACAGTCTAAATTCCCTAACACGCACACACAGACAGACACAGACAGACAGACACAAACAGACAGACACAGCCAGACACAGACTAGGGTCAATTTGTTAGCAGCCAATTAACCTACCAGTATGTTTTTGAAGTGTGGGAGGAAACCGGAGCTCCCAGAGGAAACCCACGCAAACACGGGGAGAACATACAAACTCCTCCCACATAAGGCCACGGTCAGGAATTGAACTCATGACCCCAGTGTTGTAAGGCATAAGTGCTAACCACAGTAGATTGAGAGGAAAGGGAGCTATCAAAGCAGAGGAGCAGACTGACTGTGCACACTGCTTGTCATTCTAGTCTCTTAGACAGGGGGCTGAGTCAGTTAAAACAGTAGGCTGAAATACCCTGTAAGTAGCAAAACTTTAAGATGGTGCCTGATGCTATATAGAGACTGTCTAGCTAAGAGTTTAAAATCTGTTCAAACTTTAACCAAGTATGTTTATATTTAGGAGATTTTTCCATACAACATTATTAATTTACATGTTATAACTTTTTGCCAGAGGAGTTCTTCTGGTAAAATGTTCACAATTTTGAGATTGTATATGAGCATATATTGGATGTAAGTAGTTAATTCAAAAAGCCCACTGTGTGGACTAAAAGTATAGTCCATAAGTCACAAATATGCACACACACTCAAATTCCATTTCTGGAGATAACTTGTTTTGAAGAGTTATTACTGAAGAATTTTCTTTTCTCTCTCTTTTCTTTTCTTTATGCCTATTTTGGCCAATTGGCTTTAATTTTAGCCACTATGTTGGCTTTCGATAAGACTGGGCTACAAAAATTTACTTTTTTGCTTTTGCAAGAACTAATTTAACTGAATCTAAATGTATTTTTCGTGCTGAATCCAAGTTTGCATTCAGATTTCTTCCATCAGGCAAGTTTTATAAAATTAGCACTTACGTAAGTTTAAATGATAAATATAAACCTCATTCTGACTGTCCTAAAAAGTTGTAAATGATGATTTTCGGGCAAATATTGCCTTTGAGATCTCCCTTTGTGGTCCAGCAATAGTGAGCCAGCATACTGGAACTCTATTTGCCTTGGCACCTCTTTTTCATCGTAAAAATCTGCTGATGGAAACGCTTGCCATGCTTATCACTGACAGCACCACAATTTTCTGGGTAGAAGTGTAGGTGGGATTCGCTATAAAGACATGTTGCATCCCATAGCTTTGTATGACTTCATTAGATCACTCACTAGGTCACAATAGTTTTCTGCTTTATGATTTCCAAGAAAACAAGAACAGATTTTTTTTTATGACAACCAGGCTTCTTTTTTTCAGTGGATTAAACAGTTCCTGAATATTTGTAATCATCCATTATTGATCTTATTTATGACCCTATAAAAATTCCTTCCTTCAGTTTTGTATCACTTAGTTTTGGAAATTTAGATTTCAAATGCATAAATGCAGCAGAGTTTGTATCAATTGCTATTACAAATTGTTTCATCAGTCCTAGTTTAATATGTAGTGAAGGTAAATACACTTTTCAGGATCCACTAATGGGGTATTTAACACATTGTTCTGCCCAGGAATAAGAGATCCACGTTTAGGGCCTTTGTTTTCTAATGTAGTGAGATTTCCTATCCCTGCTGTCCCATTGTTTCAAGAAACAGCAGAATTTAGTGTATCCAAGTTGCAAACCAAGCAATAAGCAAATGACCTTCAAATCACTACAGATATTCCAGTTCTATTTTTCATACTGGATTTTTTCTAACAGCAAATTTATATTTTCATATATCTCTTTCATATCAGTGGCCATGAGCTACAGGTATTAATGGGAATTTATTGCCGTTATGCAGGGGAACAGCTTTCAAAGTAACTTTTCATGAGTGTATGAACAATCGCCACTCATCTGTTCAGTGTTGATATCCAAGAGACTCCATATATTGTATGCCCCTGTCTGTCTGTCTGTGTGTATGACAGGCCTTACAGAACACTAAAATATGAAAAAAGAATAGTAACTGCCACAAACACACTATGCCTGATGAAAAATTCTAATTACATATCTGAATTCAGAATTTAAAACTGCACTAAAATTACCATTTCTTGTGAAAAAAATCTTATTGACCAGTGTAATTCAAGCTTTTGCAAAATTACATTGCAATTTGAAAATTAAATTTCCTTCGTACAACATTGACCCAGCTAGTCAGTGAATTTTAAATACTTTAATTTTGGCATCTTTGTGAAGATTAATGATGGCTAGGATGCAAAAGCAAAGCCCCATTTGACACTGAGAATCCAGAGGTGTATCACTGAATGTCATGAAAGCAGATTTTCTACTGACGTGAATGCACATTCTGTGTCTGAGCCATGATTTGTAAAATCCAATTTACATTTTCTGTGTTATTAGCACCAGAGTGTGACTTCTATGACCCTAGTTTGGCAGGACTCCAGAGATCTGGGAGAGCCTTGGAAAACCTCAGTAACAAACAAACCATGCCATGGTGAACCTTCATTATTAAATCATTATAGAACTACAGGATTAAACCACCTCAGTTCACACAAACATACTTTTTTTTAGCAGATGAAAAATTAAATAATCTGGAATCAATAAGTCCATCTGTTCATTCAATTGAATCAATGGACAGTATTTATTAGAACTTGTACAATTATGTCAATTAATAGCTGATTTGTCAGCATGCAAACCTCTAATTTTATTAAGGAGTTTTCAAAATAAAATATACTTTAACTGCACACTCTAATTGAAATGTAAAATGAAACAACCTTTACAAACAGTAATATATATGAAGAAGAATGAGGTTTAGCCCATAAATGCACCAGGGTTTTGATGTCCAAGAAACCTGCAGATCCCGAAATTCTTAATCTCCTAGGTGTTTCAGTAACACACTTTAATGAGCAAATCATATTAATCAACTTTTGATTGTAAGCTCTTAGGACAGGGATCTTTCACTTTCTGTTATACTGAATCCCCACTTTGTCATTGTATTGTGAATAATCACTTACTTTGGCACTCTTAAGCAATAACACAACTAATCTCTACACAGGTGAAATTCCAGACACTCTGGATTGCCAGTTAAACAACAACATTTTTTATTATATCATTAATGGCACAAGAGTTAAAAATGTAAATAGAATGAGATGACATGATTACAATGGCAAAGGTAGTGGTTAATATTGGTAAGGAAGCCTTACATACTTGGAGCAGCATGCATGTGCTCACAAATAAAACATATAAACTTTGCAGCTTTATATTTATAAAAAGGCATTATTTACACTTTTATCTGTGAGTTTCTATTTAGTTTGTTAGCCACAAGAAGTCCCATAGTGTGCATGTAGGTGATCATCATCATCATCATCATCAACATTTATTTATATAGCACCAGCAAATTCCATAGCGCTTTACAATTGGGAACAAACATTGATAAGACAATACTGGGTAATACATACAGACAGAGAGGTAAGAGAACCCTGCTCGAAAGCTTACAATCTATGGGACAATGGGAGTTAGAAACACAAGGGCATGTGCTATATCATATTGCAAAATGGACCAGCTAGACTGCAAAGGTAAAAGTATTGAGTGTGCTGTGTGTGTGGCAATGTTGGTCAGAAGGTTGTTGTCTTGCGTTAGCAGTGTAGAGGATGGTAATAGGGTAATCTAGGGAAATTAAGATGATGGTTGAGGAATATCATAACCTTCTCTGAAGAGGTGGGTTTTCAGTGAACGCTTGAAGGTTTGAAGACTAGAGGAAAGTCTTACTGTGCGTGGGAGGGTGTGATAACTGCAGACCCATATAGGTGCTAATCAAACTGTCCAAAAAGTACATTTTTATGATGTGTTTAATCTTGACTGGATGCTTGCATCAATGTTATTAGGTTTAAGCATGAGCCAATTTAGGGATATAAGTAAAGATAAATATATATATATATATTTATATATATATATATATATACACACACGCGCACACAGTATATATACCCTGGTGCCTTTCCAAAGATTTTGAACAAATACAAAATATCAACAAATGTACGGCACTCGGGATTTAATAAAAGACATATGGCTAGATTTACTAAACTGCGGGTTTGAAAAAGTGGAGATGTTGCTTATAGCAACCAATCGGATTCTAGCTGTCATTTTGTAGAGTGCACTAAATAAATGACAGCTAGAATCTGATTGGTTGCTATAGGCAACATATCCACTTTTTCAAACCCGCAGTTTAGTAAATCTAGCCCACAGTGTTGCAATACTGTACTACAGTGATGGGAAACAGGAGGCCCTCTGAGCCTTCACCTGTGGCCCCTGGCTCCTTGTTTTAATGTAAGATTTGTTATGGCATGTAATGGTTTAAAATGCCTACTGATATATTATTACAGATAGGAATCTCTTACTTTGATTAAAATGAATTGTTTTAACTTATTAGCAAAATTAAGGGTAATATGTGGACCTTTGTAAAGTTAGAGGGCCGCACCATACATCCCCTGAAGTGTATCAGGTTGCCCATCACTGCCAAACTACATGCAGCACTAATACAAAATCACAAAGAGAGTAAAAGTTGTCATTTCAAAATGTCAAGGCAGGACTGAGCAAATATTACATAACTGAAACTACAAGAACTACCTGATATAAATATATTTACAAAAGAGCCATAACCTACATATCCGTGTGTATAAAACGGAAGAGCGGCTAAGTGTCACGTCCTGTGTATCCCAGGCAACCCAATGGCACCCTTGCTGATTAATCAGCGTGCATAGCAAACACAAATGCAGCAGAAGTTGCATTGAACATTTTGTCTAAAGTTGTGACTAGAAAAACCTAACAAAAACACAGTTGAACAGTGAGTGCCAAAATTATAAGGATAAGCTACTAAGAGTATAATGGGCTAATGGAATCAGGGTTTATAATATAGGGAGCACAATTGTTATACAAAATTCTTCAAACTACAGATAGGAGATCGGTTATCTGACACACAAGTATATAATAAAGTGACTAGAAATCCAACTGTGCAATATAAAAAGTAATTGGATGAAAGTTTGACCTCTGCAAAACAGAGGAGCTTCCTGGAAGAGAAGTTGGTTGAAACACTTGCACAGGAGTTTCTGATCATGTCCACATTTTATACAGTACACGAGACCCATATAATCCAGTAACAACCCTCCAGCAGACCCATCCTCTCTGCTAGGGGGTCATTATACCAACCATTCTCTCAATTTCTGGACAGAGTGTTACAATCATGTATTGTCCAAGAGAAAAGTTATCTAAAAGATACTAAGAGTAGTTTAATTATGTTACAGAATCTGCCTTCTAAACCACAACATCTCCTATTACGCACGTTGGATGTACTTTATGTAACTTATACACGTGCATCTCTCATGTCCCTGGTATACAAGTTGTGAAAACATTCTTAAGTCATCCATCATATACCAGTATCTAAATGTTTGCACAAGAAAAGAGTCCTTCTTCAACGAACCAAAATATTCAGAACATATTTTGTTCTATACCAGGTACATAGACGACTGACTAATGCTTTTGACTGGGAGTGAGGAGTCCTTCAGCAAAATGATGAGTACAATCAACCAGTTGGATATTCCTATCAAATTTACATATACATTTTGCAAAGAAGAAATTGATCACTTAGATGTCAGAATACAGTGCACAGGGAATCACATCAACACAACTCTGTATATCATAAACAAGGCGATAGAATACATTACAGCATCAATTCATCACCCGGAGGCTTTAAAACATGTTTTGACGTATTCTCAGATGCTTAGAGTTGCTAGAGTCACTAGTGAATATGATACATTAAGCTCACAACTGGATGAGATCATAAATACATTTTCCAAAAGAGGAAACACATTGTTATAACTACATAAAACAAAGGAGAAAGTTTTAAATATGTCAAGGGAAATTATACACCAGCGTAAAAAAAATCCAGGAAAAAAAAAAGAAAAAAAAGAATTCTATGGGTAAGTCAATCCACAACAGCCATTCAATTATACAAAGGGCCACAAAAGTTATGTGACCTATAATAAGTTCAGATTAAGAACTTCAGTGTTTCCAAGGTAAAACACCCATATTCTGCTTTAGAATATAAGAGATTTGATGGTACACATTGATATCATAGCATTTGATCAACAAAAATACAGCAAGCTTACTATCAGAAAATCACTAGGATGCTACAGATGTCCTAATTGGGTAACATGTAGACATATTGAGGAGGGTCTGTGCTTCAAACAACCCCAAACAGGCAGGATCTAAAAAATAAAACATGTAATTACCTGCACTGCTCGGTTTTTCATCTATGCTGTTACATGCCCACACAGTTTAGTTTTTATAGGAAAATCAAATCAGCAATTTAAAGACCCATACACAGATCGTGCAATAGGGTGGGCATTGAGAGCAAAACAAATGACCAACTTGTGGGCAGGCATTTCATAGAAGCAAACCAAAGTTGGGCAACCTTAAGATACAAAATTATTGATCACATACCACCACTGCAAAGTGGGTGAAATGAAATGAAATGTTTCTACTATGTTTGGAATTGCGATGGATATATGGGCTGGATACAGTCCCTAAAGGACTTAACAGGAAAATTACATGGAAAAACTTTCTTTTGTCACAGGTAAATTCCAGAATGAGAACCGTAAAACTATGTGCTAGTTGTTAACATTCTACTAGTAGATCATCTAGTTCCGGTTTGATTTTCTATCACTATGTATATCTTTATTATTAAGTACTTAAAAATAAAAAAATTTTTACTTTATGGGGCATATTCAATTGTCGGCGAAAACGCTGAAAATCTCGCGGTCCGCGCATTATTACCGTTATTACGGTTTTTTCGCTGGATTTCAGTGGCTCAGGGAGCTGCGAGCTGAAATCCAGCTAACTACTACCGTAATAACGGTAGTAGTTTTAGCGTGCCGCGGAAATGGCACAATTGAATATGCCCCTATGTGCTATTTATTCAGAAAAGTTGCCCTCATATGGCTTACATTTGCTGTTATTTAGCATTCATATCAATTGGATATAGACATTATCCTAAGAAACCATCAATAGATAAAGCTACTAGTTTTGGTAGCCATCAATTATAAGTGACTTGCGCACACCATGGAAAAGAAGCTGACTGGACTGTACCAGTGGACCTCTAACGTCTAATCTGGATATTCTGCTATTTATAACAGGTCTGTGTTCTTGGAAGAGAGCCAGTTGGTAGTTAGGAGGACGATTTATCCATTATTGTAGATGTACTACATTGTTGTTAATATGAGCGTTTTCCTATGTAGTATGTATGCTTGGTGCTTTTGTTTGCTCTCAATTGGCTTTTGTCCTTCCTCTCTTGGCTTTGGCTTTCAGTTTTTAGTCATGTTTTTTATTTCTTTAAACACTTAGGGGAGATTCAATTCAGTTTGAGGTGTACCTCGATGTTTGTTTGCACTCGTTTTTCTGTGCACCTCTATGGGATGTAAGGGAAAAAGAGCGGAGATTTCATTCTGAACATTGGGACAATGTGTCTCCACTGTTTTCTGGAGACACATCACGCTGGTTTGAATCTCCCCTTTAGTGTTCCTTTAGAGTAGATATGATAGAAGGCGTTCACACTTGTTGCTTCTATGTTCTCACTATAGACTCCTGTCAGTCTTAGTGGATTGACGATTTGCTCGCAGAGTGTGACTAATGCAATATTACAAACCCTGATCCCATTAGCCCATTATACTTTTAGTAGTGTCATCTTATCATTTTGGCAACCGCTGTTCAACTGTGTTTTAACGTTAGGTTTCTCTAGTCTCAGTCTGAGTCAACACACACTGATTACTCTCTAAGTACGCCACCAGGTTTCCTGGAACACACAGGAAGTGACACTTAGTCGATCCTCCCCTCTATACCCCTTGTGAGAATTTTGCTTCTTTTGTAACTGTTTGTCAGGGAAGTTCTTGCAACTTCAGGTATGTAATGTTTTGTCAGTCCTGGGGAAAGAATGCTTTGACATTCTGAAATATTACTCTATTAGTGCTTTTTTATTAGTGCTGTATGTAGTACGGTAGACTTTTTTCACAAAATTCCTCAGCGTTGTTCATTTGTTGATTATATATATAAATATATATATATATATATATATATATATATATATATACATATATAAATATATATATATATATATATATATATATATATATATATATATATATATATATATATATATATATAATATATCTCTATAGTAATCTTCGTCTGGAGAGAAGTACAGAAATATTAATACCTGGAGATTGAATTTTAAAAATGTCTATTTTGTAATATTACTTTAATAGGATCTGTGACTCTTTATTGGACATCAAATAAAAATCTGTGATAACAAGTAGTCTCATTTGATGTCCTAATCCTTGTTGTTATACAGAAGTGCTTGTGGGGAAAAGTCCAGAGAAAACAAGTAAGAGCCCACACTGCTCTATAATCGTCTCCACTTAGTAACAAAAGTGCATAGAATAAGTCTTATTGCTCTCTTGAGATGCAATCAGTGACATGTATTATGTAGTGAGATTTCTAAGTAATCTGTTTTATTGATACAGTTACATTTCTGGACAATAAATCAACTTTAAATCCTTCTTGGAAACACTTTTATTTTATCAGGCCATAAACAACAGCAATACGTGCTGATTTTTAACTGTATGTGGACATTCTGGAGACACCCTGTGCCAAATTAAATCTCCCACACAGTGACATAAGTTATAATATATTTTATTTGATTTTAAACTTCCTGCTACAACTTTTGCTATATAGTCAACTTTTTTTTCTTAGCTTTCGTCTGTGATTTTCCAACATATATTTGTATGGATAGGCAGATTTGCCCTTGGGCATGACACATCTCTGCTGCACTACAGATGTGTCCACAGAACAGTTTTGTGTAGTATCCGAGAGCAATGTAGATTAACAAGTCATTCTATTTATCTAAATAAATGGTGGAGGTAAGCAGAGAGAACAAGTCATTGCACTTAGTAAAAGTTGTGGGATAGAATGTGCAAGGCAATAAAGTTATCTTAAAGTAAAAAAACGCTTTAATTTAGAAAAGTGATGAACATGTGCTCTCCAACAATTAAGAACAGTTTTCAAAGACCAACAAGTGGTCAAGGGTTGTTGCATAGGACCCAGTATCATAATGTAGTTTCTCATTTTCTCTGTTGCTACTGACAAGAAACACAATTCCTATTTTTTATAATAAATAATTACTTTGTTACACCAGAGCATCTGAGAAAATAATTCTGACCAATTCTTAACTAACAAAATAAATTAAAAGACATAGCAATATACTAACACTATAGTAAATGAAGATAAACACTATCATGCAGTTACATCTAAATGCTGGGGACAGAGACAGATTAAGAACGCATGGGGTTTAGGTGACATATTGGTTTTTATTCCCATTTCCTCTCCATTTCTCAAAAAAACATAAATCTGGTAATCTGGCCCCTATTGACAGCTGTGCCTTAGGCGGGAGCCTTCGGTGCCCAATGGACGATCTGGCTATGGGTGGGGGTGGGTATCTATGGTTAGAAGAGAAGATCAAGACAAAATATGTTTTGTCCACCTACAATTAGCATTTTGAAGACAGTAGTTAAAAATAATATTCTATTTGACATAGAAAAAATATGTCAAATTGTAAAGCTTTATTCATATAAATTACATGTTCAAAATAAAGCAACCCTGCCCTAGCATGCTCATCTGACATGGATGTCCTAGGTAAATTCCCACTCTGTACTTTTATAGTTCTGGGGCAAAAGGTAATGATTGGAGAATTGTGTTTCTAAGTACATTTTCAAGTTGATACATTACTAAAAGACTATATTGGTAATTTTTGAAGACCAGTGATCCTCACTTAAGCAAAAGCAACACCATGGCCTATAGGAATGGGCTATTATCACATTTTGCCTGATTCCCTTAAAAAAATTACACTTTTTCAAATTTCACAATTTTTACAACATATTACACTAACCCTCATTTATAATTCACCTAACCCCTGAAAGAAAGTGGGGGCTGCCTTTATTTCATGGGTAAAATACTGTACTTCATATATTAAAATCAGTTGGTTTACAATAACCTCAGTAAAGTCACTTTGCAGTAAAGTGGGTTAAAACGGATGGATAAAATCCTACACATTAATTCAGATCTCAAACTGGCAATTATCTGAGCATACAACACAATATCACATATATCAAGGTTTATTGATTAATTCATAGAAAATAATAGAAAACATAGCACTATTTTCAGTTGGCAATTTATTTGCTTCAGGCTACTTATACATAATACCGTGATCCAATATCAAAGGTGTCCAAAGATAACTGTAAATTGTTAAAGGATAAATATTTTCTTTGACTCCTTTTACTATAGTATTATATTGAGCTGCATTAGATATTTATTTTCTATTGTTTTATCATCATTACAAATTACTGAAAAAATTTGTCTAACAAAAAAAAACTTTTAAATGAGAACTACATGCAATGATGCACATATACAGCCCTGTGCAGAATCTCTTTAACATGTGGGGCTGGATATACTACAGGTTCTAAAAATAAAAAGTTGAGGTCCTGCACATAGAAAGCAATCAGATTCTATTATGTACTATTATGAAATGTATTGCAGTATTTTTGTGAAAGCTGTTTCGAATGTAGGAAACGGTAACTTCTTATAGTTTCTAAACTAAAGTAAAATATATTAATGGTTGCTAAGGGCAACACTACCTTTGCTGAACAGTTACTGCACAGTGTTTATAAAAGTCCTTTGTTTCCTTATGAAAGACATAATGCAATAAGTCTCCGGAGCAGTCATTGGAGACACATATCGATGCAATATTCAGGCTGAAATATCTGCTAATTTTTCCTCGCTCCCCATAGAGGTGCACAGGAAAATGAGCAGAGATTCTTAACCGTAACAGCTGGCAATATGCGCAGCTGCACATCGCTCCGATCTATATCTTCCCTAGGTGTTGCCTTCTAAAATTGCTCAAATGGGCAAATCAGCACTGAAACCATGGCAACCAATAAGAAATTTCTTTTTGAGTTCTTATTTGCACTAGAGAGCTGAAAACTACTGACTGGTCGTTATAGTTGTAGTTGAGGTTTGCTCCATTTATTGATGTTAGCAAATTACCCTCTTTGGGCATGAGTCATTAAAGAAAGTAAGGCAAAAAAAAGGAGTAAATGTTCTCTGGGACAAACCATGTTACAATGCAAGGGGTGCAAATTAGTTTATTATTTTGCACGTAAGTTAAATATTGGCTTTTTTGTCATGTAGCACACAAATACTTGATAGCTTTACTTTACACTGAAATTTAAAGTTAATCTAGGACATGCCTTACCCCAGCTATAAATCTGTCCCCATGTTTAAAATTGGCCTCCCCCTCCAATACAACATGGTTTTGACCAGGGGCAAAATTACTCCTTTTTTATGCTTTGCTCTCCTTAATGCTCAGACCCTATGTGTTTCAATATTTTTTTGACAGGAAAATGTAGTTTGACATAAATATGGCCAAAATATATATAGCAATTTTCCCTAGTTAGCAAACTGACCTAAGTCATGGAGCAGGAGCAATATGAAAGACTTAGGTTGTCTTGTTTTCTTTCAAAACCTGTATCAACTTAATGTACCTTGTCATTGTGCTAACTCTAGCTATAGTGATAAATTGGCAGTCCATTCAGTTACTGAAAACATTGAGAAAAATATAAAGGAAGGTAAAACACATCAAGTTGCATTTGTATTGTAAGAGGTGTGCTTTTCAGTTGAAACATTATGACCTTTTCAAGCATTTATTCTCTTTTTTTTTAAATTCTACAATATTCTCCTTAGGTCAGAATAGAAATGTTACACGTGTCAAATGTGTTCATAGTCAGGATAACCGACAAGGCATAAATTGTAAAAGAGAAGTATTCTAAATCCCCCAACCTATAAGATTCATTATGTTATACTATTCTATGACAAATTTATATCGAGTCGGTACTGGATAAATAAACTAAATGTTGTACAGTCTCTAGTCAGAAAACTATCTGGGTCTGATTGTATCTCAGTTTTTATTTAGCAAATATGAACATTATCTCAAAGGTACAATGCAAGATTTTACATTCAACCCAGTACCGTGTCTTGGCACACTTAAACAGCTTTCCTAAAATGCCACAACAAATAAAATAGTACATGTGGAAATAATTTTATGGATAAAATATGAGATGATGAAAAGTCAGAGGCTTGCAAAATTTAAGTAACAGAAGCATACATATTTAAGCACCTCTAGAAGAGACATATCTTATTGCTTTTTCACTTTTCTTAAGAGATATGCTTTCACCTATTGCCATGCTTAAATTACCAACACATAACAATAACTTCGATTTCCTTATTCTGATTGGAAAGTTGCAAACGTATATTACCTAACAGGATCCAGAAATTGAATTGAATCTATGTTGCTAAGGCAGGTTGCAGCTGCAGACCCAGGAGTCGGGAGTTCAATTTTCTTTTAGGCTGAATGATATTTTCTTTAAAAAATGATGCATGATATTCTAAGAGATAGCAAGAAGGATCTTCGCCAAAGCCTTAAATATGGAGTTATGTAGGTTTTACCATGGCCTGCTGGGAACTTGTTTATATTGCAGAATGATTGTCTCTTAAGAACTTTAAAGTAGTGAAGATTTAGTTCATCCCTGGAGCCTTTCAAACAAACCAGTGAACTGTAGACCTAAAGACCCCAACATTATGCCACTGAAGCATAAAACCTATTTAAATAGATAGCATCGGTTTTAGTTAGTTGAAAAAAATTGTAGAATAATGCAATGTATTTTTCAAATATGTGAAAGAAAAGATATATTGATTGACATGGTTGTAATTGGAGTCTTGACAGATGTGATATAATCATCATCATCATCATCATCCTAATATTAATGTATGCTGCAACATGACATATTGACATGATTTCCAAAATGAAAAAAACTTATGTTCCTAAGGTTACGTAAATAATGTATGCATCCAATTAAAAGGAAGTTATTTATTAACATGATACAGAAAGCAACTATGTGATTTAACCTATAGCAACCTATCAGACATCAAATTCAGACTAATGAAAGTTAGTATCTGATTGTCTGTTCAGGGTTGCAGCACATGTGAAAGGTTTTTTTTGCAGTATCATTTTATATGATGCAGCCTAGACATGAATAAGGACAGTGCTGACCTTGTTGATCCACTGTTGATTCACTCTACTAGCATGATGCAAACAGGCAATATAGTAAAGAGAACAAATAGCTGAGCATTGCTAATTAGATATTCCTCTATTTTCCAATCAAAAGAAAGTTTAGTTGTGTAGTGTGTTGCATAGATATGTGCAATGAACCCCTCTTACTGCATGTGAAACTGTTTGATGTGTATTTTACCAGCTTACATAAGTTCTACAATTATCATTTGCTGAATGTGAATTGGCAATCTCTACATGTACAGATATATTTGATAGTATATGCTGCAGATCATTTTATAGAGAGGCCAAAATGGTCCCAACACTGGATTGACTACTTCCTTAAATAAATAGTGCTGTCATGGACAGTTTAAGAGCAGAGTAATAAAATGTTTACTAGGGCTCTATTATGGACAAGGACTAGCTTTCATTTCAGAATATAGTTTATACTGTTAGAATTTTAATCATTTCACATACATTAATATACATTGAGATACAACTTTATAGAGCAGAACACCAAGTTTGAATCATTTATTGAGAATACTCGATAGGAGCACAGGACTGTACGGCTCGATCACTAAATGAAACTAAGTCCTGTTTTGGACATTCACCACCATCAGCAGCAGCAGCTATTTATATAGCGCCACTAATTATGTAGCGCTGTACAGAGAACTGACTCACACCAGTTCCTTTCCCATTGGAGCTTACAGGCTAAATTTCCTAACACACACACTAGAGTCAAATTGATATTAACCAATTTATTTATCAGTATGTTTTTAGGGAAGAATGCTGCAAAAGTCCCAGGTCTAATACCCAGGTCGTTAAACCTTGGTAGATGCAGGCCGTGCCCCAGCCATATCCCAGGTTTTTAGGGCAGTGTGAACGTAGTATAAGGGATCAATTTAAAGAACATCTTATGGGACTATTTAAGTTCCTAAAGGACATAATTTTTTTTTAAGAGATATCACATCTGGCTATTCTGCCTCCACATATACAAATAAGGCATCTGGTAATAAAAAAGGATTATGGGACCTTCTGAGATCCTAAAGAATTAGCACTCTCCCAGGGAGTAAGTCTGTAAGAATGATTTACCTGCTTCTATATATATATATATATATATATATATATATATATATATTGTCTTCTGATCACTCAGCTGAATGTTTATAATCTATATTTTCTAGTATTGGAATGATTGTTTTATAATTACATTTTATACTTAAGCCAACTACGTTTCCTATAATGCTGCGAAATGTGGATATGTTTTTTTAATAGTTCCAAACATCATTAGACCACATTATACTATAATACTAGAATATATATTTATATTTCATAAAAATATATATAAAAAATATTTTCACTTATCTATACTAGCTGTCTTTATTTTTACTCTTTTTAGGTTCTGCACATTTTGAGGAAAGCAGTTTACCTCAATTACAAAGCTGTGTTATTTAAAGGCGCCATTTATATAAAAATGACACATTCTATTTCTATTTGGACTGATTAGTAGTACTAGAGCCAGATTCACTAGTTTGTGTCTTCACTCAATCACCCTGCACTTCATTGCCTTTATGTCATCAGTAAATAGACTACAACCACTTTTATGTTACTGCTGTTATGTTCTAAGCCATTTGTTCTACAGCATCATTAATCAGTAAGAACCAACACACCTTCAAATGAAAATGATCTTTTATTAACACATTTTAAATAGATGAGAGTTTAGTTTTTGTCATGTTTTGCCCAACTCTTCTATTTTGCCCTTTAACTCTCCCAAAACTGGTCTTCAGCAATATTTCTAGCAGAAGGTTTAAGCAAAAACTCCATTCCTACCTATTCCTCCTTTGTTGCACTTTCACTACAGACTTGATGTAAATTTGTAAGTTGTTTCTAAATTCCCAAGCCTTGTCAATCATCATTGGGTACTATGAATAGTGTTATGCAGTTGTTCCTTTTAAAAATAAGCTTTTTTTTCCATTTAGGAGAAAGCATAAGTTATAAAGTAGGATTGGAAACATAGTAACAGTGGAATATGAATCAGCAGGTGATCTGGAACTTGAAATACATCTTCGAAAGTGAAACTGCACAAATTGGATATGTCTTAGCTCCCTTACATTAAAGTGTCTTTACTGCAGAGTATATTTTGCCCATAAGATAAATAGTCACATTCTGCTATATTTTTTATTATGCAGAGCTATTTTTTGTATACTCAGATGTACCCAATGTCTGGGAAGGAAATTGAAATCAATAAAGTGCAGAAGTCAGTGCAAAGTACACAAAGTAAATTGCTTTGAATGAAAGCAGAATAAAAATAGGTGTCAAGGAAATGCAGAGGAGCAGTAACCTAGTAATGTATAGTACATAACACTAAAGCTGTTATATGAGTAAATTGCTTTTAGTAAGTAATGGTTTCCAAGCCAACAGACATTTTTCATACAAGAAAAAGAGAAAAACTAACTAGAAAAAAATATATGCTAGGCTTATAATCTACTTATTTTAACTCCATGCTTAGAAGTCATACATTTCTCAAACTTAACTCATTATTTTTATTGTACCCTAATTGATAATAAAATGTTGCATATCTTTATTTTTTGCTTTATTATGTTGAAAAGAAACATTGTTTTATGCTCCTTTGGAACACTAGAGGACACTGTTTTATAGAATGCAGAAACATTGGTGTAACAAAGTTAAAATAAAACTACTTATTTAAAGGGAAAATTCTATTTTCCAAACATGTGAATGGGAATTATTTTCCATAGCTGATGTCTCTATTGACTTCAGTGTTATTTATTACAGTTTTTCCTTACAGTTAAAGATAATGCCAGGATCAACCAATGATAATGGCCGTTCTGAGCAGTTCAAGAATTCTGATGAAAGGTTTTAAAAACTATTTCAACTTTGTATACACTTAAAATGTTGTTTTACAACTCATTTTGTTGTCCATTCCGGCACGAAAAAAAAGTTTAGCATTGTCTACAAGAAGATATATATGAAAAGTAAAGGTAGCATTAGAGTTAATTTAAGCATAAAAATTGCCTTGCTTAAATATTTAGGTTCGCTGACCAACCTTTCAAACTCACTTGATAATCCTCCAGGAAAATCAGCATATAAGTAGATAGGCTGGAAACCTTAATATTTTGCTTCCATCAAAACGGAAAAATATTTTTAATTCAATGTTTATTTCAATTTGATGAAGTCCCAATTTATACATTTACTTTAATGTCATTCTCAATGGCCGGCAAGGTACTTTATATGAAAAAAAATAATTCTACACAATTAACAAAAATAAAACATTACAACAACATTTGGAGACAATTTGGAAGCTACATAAGCGTTGTTAGCATTTACTGACTTATCTTCTAGTGGAGGAAGAATTTGTCACACTTGTACAGAATCTTTATATTGCAGGGTTTGCATTTATTATTATTTATCTAGCTTGATAACAGCAGCTGCAGGTAGTGTAAAGGTTTGCCCCTTCTGATGGGTAGGGTTGAGCAAATCAGGTGTTTCTTGCAAAATGTAGACTTGGTGCATTTGTATGGTATGTTAAATGTATGTAAAAATATTTTGTGTTGAGACATGAAATATCTAAATGAGCTCCAGTGGGTACAGTTTGCACATTTTGGGGTGCCTTCAGCAGGTAGCTGAAGAGCCCTCCCTCCGCCCTGGCAGTATGGACTGATTTCAACATGTCCTTTTAGGAGCCAGTAATCAGATGTCTACTTATACATTTAACGGGGCATATGCTGCACCACTCAAGTATATTTTATGTAGTAAAGTACATTTAAGGTGTACTTCTAACAATCAGGGCCATGCATACTGGTTGTGCAGGCTGTGCAGCTGTGGGACCAGGGTTTTCTTAAAAAAAAAAAAAAAAATGAAGACCCTCAAATCCACCATTGCAGTACAGTACTATCTCCAGGACCTTTGCTGCCTGACTAGAGTGTACCTTGACTTGCTCTCTTTTAATACTACTGGTGTCTACTAGTGATCAGTAAATTCTAGGCATTTGGAGACTCAGTTGTGATAGAATTTCAGCCGCCACTGCAGGCAAGGTCTGCACTCGCTGCAACAAATATAGTGTCCATCTCACTCTGGAATAAGGAGCAGAAGGACATAAATTTGGCGCCGTAGACCATTTATAGACAGGATGGCTATAAACCAATGCAGCAGGTACTATATATCTGCTGTTTGAAGACTGGGGATCTTCATAAGTTTTCCTCTATTTCTATGAATATTAATTTCTTTACCACTACTAGTGTATTAATTGCAGTCTCACTCATGATAAATTAATTCATATTTATATTCACACTCCAATTTTAAGGTTAATTTATAAATGTGCAAGTTCAGTGCAAATGCTCATTTGTGACATTACATACCTCATTTTGTAAACATAAACACATTTTTATGGGTAAACTATGGATTTATGGTGGCATCTGCTGGTATGCCAAAAAAATGCCCTGTCCAATGGTAGTAGGAGTTGGGCAGATTGGGGCCATTCTGATCCTCCCAACTTTTATATAGATAAACAGAGCAAAACTCTACTAAAGTACAAATGCCATTAAGAATCATTACTCTCTATGATACACACAGTGTTAATAAACTCTGACTCCTTGATAAGCAATGGATCCCCAAATAATAGAACTAGGAATGTTTATGATGCATTCCGTGCTTGTAAAAAGTGCTACTCTACACTAGCACTACCATTACCATTGAGATCAATGAGTTGTAAAGGCTGCATCTCTCCAAGACTTGTTCATTCCCTACCACCAGTGAATCCAGATGGAAGAGAACCAGAGTTCCTACAACACATACCCTATATTAATAATTACATCCAGAACTCAGATTAGGAAACTGTGTGGAACATTTATTTTGTTTTAGGCCCTAACTCAAAATAATTATAATTAAACAGTGAGTCATTTTAAAAGATTATCTTTACATTTTCTGATACACTGTGTACTAAGAGTGTAGAGCAGTTCTTTTAAAGGTGAATTAAAAAGACTGCAGTGTATATTACCTATTCAATGGTATGCCTTTTTCCACTCTGGGGAATAAAGCCCAATGGTTTGGGTGAAAAGATACAGTGGTAAGAGCAGGTCATATACTGTATACAACATACAGTCTTTTAATTTAACCTTCCGAAAATGTGAACATAATGCAGCTGTTAAATACACAGAGTGGTGCCTGGTAGGGCATTTATTTATGAAAAATGTCAACTAAAGGCGGAGTTATATCCTTAGTTGAATGGACTATTTGGCATCACTAAAGTGTAGGTGGACAGTGAAAGAGAGTATAAATATAATTTATGCTGGTTATGTCTGCACAGATACCAATGGAGCAAAAGCATAAAAAACTATAAATGTGGCACATGGACTGAAGACAGTCCTAATATTCCCTCATGCTCATGACGTATTGAAGGCATGAATGAGTCTTAAACAAGCTGTGTCTTAGAGGAAAAATGCTACAGTTCCAATTATCAAAGAAAGGGGTCCTAAAGAGATATATGCATAGACTGAAGGCCAATTTTCTATTTACTCCCATCTGAGCCTACCAATTGTACATGTGTAAAACCAGGGAGTGGATGTAAACCTATGTATGTGGCAGATGGTCAGATCACTAAATGTGCTGCAAGTTTGCATATTCTGTGCTTAGTAAATAAACATAAGAGAGAATAAATTTCAAAATCAATTTTATGATTAGCTATGACCAGTAGGGAGCAGTGCAGCCCTTTTTTGCTGAACATCTGTAGCATTAGGCAGTCTACGGCAATAAACAAGCTAACTAACCCAAATAGTAAAGCAAGCTCTCTAATACTGCGTTCTTGCTCTACTAGTGCCAATCTGTCATTTCTTATTGTTCATAGTTGGCGTTATTGTAAGTATCAGTTTGAATCAATCACATTGTTAGATACTATGGTGGCTGCATGCAAATAAAACATGTCTATTTTATTATATAACATGTGCATATTAGATTTTTTTGTGTTAGCTTGTGTTGAACAAATAGAAATAAATGATGATGATGACATACACATTGATACAAATAAAAAAAATAGAGAGTCCTTGAGTGGATAGAAAACATATTCAACTTTTCTGTTCTCTTGTTCAGGTAATTGGGGATTTTCACCCTTTGTTACTTTCTTGATGATTCTGGTACACATCGAATGTGCCTCAATGTTCAGAAAATAGCATTCATAACCAAAAACAATCTATTCCAATTACACTGAACTGAACTGAAACAAGAGTCATTGTGATGGAAAGGTGTAAAAAGATTAAAGCTATTTGGGAATAACACTCCGCACATTAGTAATGTGTCAGCCAATAAATTATATAAATTCATCTGCTGCTGGCATTACTTGCCTAAAAGTATGCTGCTGGGACTCCCAGATACAGAGAGATTTATGAACTGCATTATTTACGTTACCTGTTTTGATGCCATTTTCGTGCCTTTGTATAGTAAGCAGGTTTGAATAACAATGGTGACATTAATGAGAACAGTGTGGTGATTAGCTTACCTTCATGCTTGTCTGTCTGTTTCTTGCAGCTGACGGATGTACTGACTGGTCCGTGGATTACAAGAAATATCAGGTTTTGGTTGGTGAACCAGTACGAATAAAATGTGCACTATTTTATGGATATATCAGAGCAAACTACACATTAGCACAGAGTGCTGGACTCAGCTTGATGTGGTATAAAAGTACTGGGCCTGGAGATTTTGAAGAGCCTATTGCTTTTGATGGAATAAGGATGAGCAAAGAAGAAGATGCTATTTGGTTTCGACCCACCGTGACAGAAGACAGCGGTCTTTATGCATGTGTCATAAGGTAAACATGGATATTTAATATATATCTGAAGCATATTAAAATTCTATGAGTTACTGTAAAATTGCTTCTCAAAAATATATTTTTAAAGGGCATGTCTACTTTCAGACATCTCCAGAAATATGTATTGCATCTGTTTATCTTTATAGTGGCAGTGCCTTCAATGGAATTGATTTTTTCTGTGCCAATAAATCCCTGAAGAAGTCAGGAGACCAGATAGGGAGTGCTGATAAGCAGAGCTAGATGCAGCGTTGAATGCTCTTGGGACTGCCCTCAAGTGCATCATGCTATTGCTTACTTAATAACATTTCTAAGTCCCAGCACAAATAGTTATACATGGGGACTCAAATTTTATTGCATTTGGGACATTAAGCAGCTGTGTGATGCAGTCAGGAGCCCGTCCATTAGTATGCGCCAATGGGCCCATCACTGCTTTCTGGCTGTCCTTTTCATGTCCAATATTTTTCAGAAGTTGCAGAAGAGAAGACACCCAAGTAGAAACACCTGGTATGCAGATAACGGGTCAGGCATTGTATTTTTAAATGAACATGCCCGAAAATGTCCTCTATAGTATTATAGAAGGTTTCAACTTAAAGTAGATAAGGAGGATGCATCTATTGTGCTCACATGTTATTCTTTCCAAACGTTTCCTTAATCAACTGAATCTGAATCCTTTATTTTATTTGAAAGTAAAGCCACTGGAATTACCAAGACAGAAGGAAGAGTTAGATAACTGAGAGAAATTATCTACACAAGTACACATTCTTTGATGTAGTTTACCTGACAGCAAGAAGGCAGTTGTTCAGTCCATAGTACTGTCTTGCACTATTAGAAATGCTGGCATCATGCTACTAAGTCTGATTAGTCCTCTCAGAGCCTGCACATGTTCTTCTCTGAATGGTGCATTTTAGTAGCATTTTAGTGGATACCATTTAATATATGAGGTGTCATTTCGACTGGATAGTGCAGTGCTAGATAGTGCTGTAGCCATTTTACTTATGGTCATGAATTATAGCCACTGTACCTAATCAATTTACCAAGCTGAGAGTAAGCTATTTCATCAGGTTTTTTTCTGCATATGGCTACTTAAAATTTCTCAATTAAGCTTACTTTGTTGCTAAATCTAGGGCATACAGAAAAATGATTTGTCCATGATTGCAGCCTTATACCTAATATATTTATTTCAGGTAAGTTGTTAAAAATGTTGCATCTTTATTTGTGAATACTACTCATTCAGTGATAATACAATCATACAGACCAACCATTACTTCTTGTAAACTGTTCTGTTAGGAGTTTGGATTTGCATTCATTTGTCCTACATTCAAACGTGCTATAGTGAGACATTACCTTATTCCCTTTAATGCCACAGATGGATTGTTACTATTTATCTGCGATACACAATAAAATGCAGTTTTAAGGTTTCTTGGAATAAATAGCTCTACCTAACCAGCACTTTTGGCATGTCCAATTAAGCAACTGTTACATAATGTGGGATAGCTGTGAGCCCATAAATAATAAAAAGAGGGAAAATAAGATTGAATGTTTCTATTTGTTAACAGTAACACTATGTTCATGTAATGTGTTCTTGTTATAAAAGTATTATAATTAATTACTAGATGGTTAAAGTTGTGATATATAGTAATTAACTAGTAATTATGTTAGTATTATATTTCACCGATGACAAGTTAAACCCTAATTTTATACAGGAAAAAAATGAACGTTAATTATTATCACTTTTTTAAAGTACTCATTGACTAATAAACATTAAGCTAAGCAGTTTGTCTTCAGTTATGCGGAAAGCAAAAGTTTTTAAACCCATCACCCTATAAAAAAACTCATATCGCATGATTATTGAGAATATTTTTTTTACTTGATAATTAAAATTATAGCAAGCATAATTACTTTCCATCAAAGGGTGGTGTCAGATGTGATCTATGAATGCTGATGTTTTTACAAAAACGCACTAACATTCATAGCACTCACACCGCTCTGTGCTAACACATGGAATATAGAGCACTCCTTCTCTGTCATATGAAAGCGATTCCATTCTGAAGGTGCTATATGCAATGTTTTCCAAGCATAACCTCTTCTGTAATCACTCCTGATTGCAGCGCTATGAAGACAAGCACTTTTTGATCTCGAAAAGCTGTAGTGTACAACGCTCCTATCCATAACCACCCTTGATTCTGATGTGCACAATGTGAACTAATGCCCTTATCTTAAATGGGAGCAAAATGTAATAATACAAATAACGCTGCTTCCCGAGTATCAAACTTTCCTTGGTTGTTTCTTGAAATATTGTTTCATTATCCATGTTTATCATAGATCAATGTATCTGTGCAGAGGACAGTATGAGATTTGCTGTATCAGTAAAGAAAGTACATCATGTAATGGCAGAAGATCATCATCATCATCAACATTTATTTATATAGTGCCAACAAATTCTGTAGCACTTTACAATTGGGGACACACACAGTAATAAGCATTACTTGGTAAAACAGACAAAGAGGTAAGAAAGCCCTGCTCGCAAGCTTACAATATATATAATAAGATATCTTAAGAGTGACCAATATGGTAACAGGTGGTGTAGAAACAGACAATGATAGACTACAAAGCATAATGAGAGAAAATATTACTGAAAGATCATGTGACCTAAATAAACTTAATCGAAAGTTCATGATTACTGTACAAATAGGGTGATAAGCAAAATCCATACATTTATAAAAATGGATTAAAACAAGTGAAAAGCATGCAACAGAGAGATAAATTAATATACCAGGTTATTTCAATGCAAATATTTATGGAGAACATAGGTTTGAGGAAGTGGTTGTGATGGCCAAGGATGAAGAGTAGATGAGATCAGTCTTTCTCTAAAAAGAGGACATTTTCAAGCTGCAGATAACATTTAAAATTTGTAAAAAACAAAAGCAAAAACAAATCTTGAGTCTTTTTATATGCATTAGCTGTGAAAAGGACTTTTCCTTAAAAGGAGAACTATACCCCCTTTCCTAACAAGTAGAACCATGAGATTTTTGGGCATGCTAGAAACTCATCCACTACCAGTGCTTGCAGCCAATGGTTTTGCCAGGTGAAATCAATGCTGCTCAATGCAAGTTTCCTAGTGTACCATCCAATGAGCTGCACTTACTTTGAAAATTGCAGGTGACAATGCATATATCTCACAAATATTGGTGGTCCTAGGCATGGGTACCCTTGAAGGTTCAGTGATTAGACAGAGAGAGGGGGTTATAAAACAAAATATGTTTACCTGTCTTGTAGATACACACCTAGCAATATCTGTGTGCATGTTCTCCCGTGTACTCTGGTTACCTCCCAAACAGTCCAAAAACATACCAGTGAGTTTATAGGCTTCTACCACCCTTTGCTACAATGTAAATTACTTTGAGTCATATTGGGAGAAATGTACTATAGAAATATTTTTTATTATTATTAATATTATTATTATTACTGTTATTATTTGCTTAATATGGTGACTAGGTTTGTTTTATTTGGCACACTTCTAATGTGTGTTGTCAAGTGAACATGTGATACTAACACGCAAATCAGAATTAGTACTCTATGCCTTTGCCATTACATCTTTCATCTATTATGCGCATTGTGTCATATGTCTCTTTAACTTAAATGCATTTAAAATAGATTGGTGTGGAACTAATTTAGCACCTTCCTGTATGTGAATACAGCGGATCTAGCTGTTTTTTTCCATTATCTCTTATTGACAGCAATTGCAATTAACAAATGCATGGACTCAGATCTGCCCAACACTACATACTGTACTAGAGAATAAAGAACAATAAATTGTAATGGTCACTTTTATTGCTATTGCATTCCTATAAACAAAGCACACATAAGCAGTTTGACTTTAAATACCTCAGTGTACATTTTCTGGTTACAGTTGTGACCTTTGGTCATGGCCACAATTCATCTAAAACAGCATGGGCTTGTTTAAGTAAGCACTGGAGGCTTAAGGTCATTTGTGACTTAAACTTCCCAGGTGTTTGAATAGTAAATATTCCTTATGGGGCATTTTACTAACAGTAGGATTTATGATTCTGTCTGAAATGGTCACAAGCTGCATCTCTAAGTCTATGCTATAAGCTATCTGAAGATAAATATGAATACTGTAGATATATATTTTTTCATGTGTCATCTGTACATGTTTAACTGAAAATGTGTATTTTTGTAGACTTTAAATACCAGATTCATACCAATTATTAGTATTAGTATCATTGATGCAGCCTATCTGAATAACTCTGGTTCCAAATTAGATCAGATCCTTCCACACACTACCATCACTATTTTTTGTTTGCATGAAGGTGGATATTTAGTAAACCAATCTAATATTATTTATGGAATGTAAGCTCAAATGTCAAAAGGACCAACCATGATTATACCGGCAGTATATTTTACACAATGTACCAGAATGTCCCGCACATATCATTATACCAACATGACATCCATATTAAATATATAAACATTGCCCAGCAAGTGATTATACTGGTTTTCAGGGATAGTCACCACTAGCCAATCCCTGATTTAATATCTTGTCATATACTCCAACAGTCACACAATATATCACCTCCATTTTCTCAAGAAACCCCTCCTAACTACCTTTACCATTCACAAACCGTATTCGTGACTTGGAAGATTGCTGTAAAGGAACACACAGGACTCCAGCCTAAATCTCACACTCACCTGTCTCTCAGGCTACAGATTTAGCTGGTCCCTTTTCCAACAGAGACTCATGCTTTCATACCTCTCTGCAACTGCCACCAGCTACGTATAAGGCCCATAGCAAACCTATGACTTAATTACCCAATTGCGCATACGCTGTGCTCTGGAAGCTAAACAGTTAAAACTTCACACACTGGTATCTAAAGGGTTAACTCAGTCAAGTAATCTATATCTTCTAAACAATTTGTTTAGAACAATAAGGACAGCAATTATTAACTTTTATATTTAATATACAAGAAGTACAATGCTTACAGGTTATGAAAATAATTAATAAATAATTGATATACAAATAAAAAATTGCATAACAGTTATAAAAACAAATAGGATGAAAGTACAGAGCACAATTTACGTATAATCATCTGTATGTCTGGGGCACGCAGAAAAGATGAACAGTTCTTTTAATTAGATTGATCCCCAAGAGCTGACAATTTCTTGTAACTAGCCTCAGCTTTTTGAATAAATATTTACATCTTTCCCCACCTCCAGGGAGTTGCGGTCTGTTACACTGTTTGCAACCACAATTTGCATGTTCCCTGATTTAATACCCAATTCTACTATGTGACCTAACTTTCCTGTGGAGTGTCACACAGACTCAATGTTATTATTAATAAATTCAATATGAATGTACGAATTTATAGATACCAAACAGCATAGGTTCAGTGTATCAGCTGAAATGATATGGACTTCCCCACCTTTTCTGCATGGCAGACAGCTATATTTGATGTATGGGCTGCCCTTCATTATACTATTTATGAATACGTGTTTGATCAATAATTATATTGATTTTAAGTGGCATTTGTGAAAGCAGCATTAAATTTGTCTATATACACTATTGCTGGTCATGATCACACAGCTCCTGTCTCTTTGTGTGAGACTACTGCTAGGAATGACTCACTCCCGTCTGTCCCACATCTCTTTAGGTGTCAAAAAGCTCTCCAATGTTAGGATGCAACTCCCCCCAGGAGGTCTTTGAAGCTGCTAAGCTTCCTATAAAGGTTATCATTTAACAAAGAGGTGGGCAGAGCCACCAAATAAACACACACCAATGGATTAATTTGATACACAATATTTACACTGCAGTTATGATTAGGCCTTATTCCTCACAATTATGTTTTTGGTTAATCCTTATAACTGTAATTCCCCTATGTTCACTACACTTGCCCTCATGTTAAGCCTGCCACCATTTCCTTCTTTTTGAGTATAGCAAATTCGACCCCATAATGAGCAAACCAACTTCATCCCCATGATGGTTATATAAGCATTTCCTCCATGAGTATACTAGTTCTCACTGTTCTCAATAAAGAGAACACCAGCACTGTCATTGTCCACCACAAATAGCATACCAACAATTTCACTGTGCCCCATATTGAGTATACCAGTACCATCATTATCCCTCAGTACTGGCAGTGTCTTCCTGTGCATTGAAGCAGGAGATCACTTCTTCCTGGGTAGTCAGTGCTGAATTGTTTCCTATGCATGTAGTGATTATCTGCTGGTCAGGCTGAAACATCACATCTCTCGTCCAAATCCAACTATCCCCAAAGCCTCTTCTGTTCAAGTGTTTCTATTTATCCATACTCAACTACGCTCAGCTACTGGCACATTGGTTGGTGCAGGAGAGCAATAGGTTGTTTATTAGTCTATGCCTTTGCCATTAGTGTTGCTCTAACCAACAGATAAGCATGCTTCCATAAGTGCTCAATGAAGGAATGAGAGCCAGAAGAGTGAGATGAGTTCTCAGCCCAATGCAGCAGCTAACAGGACCCTTGTATCACACAGCAGCTCTACAGATTCTTGCCCCTGGTCTTAAATGCAACAGTTGCAACTTGTAAGTAATAAGAAGAGAAACTATTTGTTTTATTATTGTATTTGTCATTCAAAAATGAAGAATGGGTAGCTTTTTAAAACTGAGCAAACGTTATGTGTGTTTTATGTTACACAATTTCACACAAGACAACTACCCCCTGACCAACGTTGTTGTGTGACAGGATCATTTAGCTTATGAGTCACTTTTACCTTTGCAGTCTGGCTGGGCCAAAATGCAAAATGTAGACTTAACCTCATGTATCAATCACCCATTGTCCCATAGATTGTAAGCTTGCGAGCAGGGCCCTCTCACCTCTTTGTCTGTTTCACCCAGTTTGTTTATTAGTTTATTATGTTTGTCCCCAATTGTAAAGCGCTACGGAATATGTTGGTGCTATATAAATAAATGATTATGATGATGATGATGACTATGTCACACAGAATCCTCTTTAAAAAAAATAGATAAACATATTTGTGTGAATGATATAGAGATGGAAAACTCACAAAGGAAGTTACAAAACTAAAGAAATCTATTGTGAAAAGGCAGAGGAAGGCCATATACAAACCAGTAAAGTTGTCTGAAAGTTGTACCAACCCCCCTCCACATTATAATATTAATCCTGGCCATTGTATGCTCTTCTTATTTATCAAGATAAATCCCTGCAATATTTGCCTTAACCCTTATCTTTGCTTGGGCGTCTCTGTCCTGTATTATTAGTATGCATGTTAAACGCTCCACCTTTTATCCTTCCTTGACTGACTTAATCTGTGTGACCCTCTTATCATACTATCCCATTTGAGTAACCAATGATTTTCATTAAGACACAGCTCATCATGATTATTTCCTTCTCCTAATCCTGTTTTACCTTTCTGTGGATATATCTGAGCTCTCATTATTAATTCATAATCAAGATGCTATTGCTATGCATATTAAAGCTAGTTGTCTTCAAACCTCTCTCATTAATTTTCCCTGGCTCATTTGCTAACATGTCTTCATCTTATGCTTATCTTGTGCCTGTGTGGAGTGTCTTTAGACGTTGTTCTGTGATCTCTCTTTGCACATTATCTCTGAAACACTTCTGTGACTCCAAATATCAACTCTATATATTGATGATCCTCAGATCTAACACAGCGCCCTATCTCACATATGAGTGTTTGATGATTATTTGTTTATTTACAGGGTTCATTTACATGACTAATATTTATTTATAAGAATTATTAACGTCATATAAAGAGTAAAAAAACATATTATTAATTGATTTGCATTGTCACTCTGTTCTGAATCACTTCAAGCCTGATTTAGACTGAAAGTTAAGATGAGTCACTTGCATATGAGCAACGATGAATCTGCATTCTCATTTTGCCATGTCTGTATTTTGAGTTTCAAGCATTGTAGCCTAACATCTAGTAATGTAAATGTATCAAGCTGAGAGTTTTCCGGCGGGTTTGAAAAACCAGATTTTAGCTATCATTTATTTAGTACGTTCTACAAAATGATAGCTAGAATCTGATTGGTTGCTATAGGCAACATCTCCACCTTTCAAACCCAGAAAACTCTCAGCTTAATACATTTACCCCTAGAGTGAAGATGTGTCAATCATCTTCATTAACATAGCCCAGTTTATGTAGGTTCAAAATGTAAATACTGAGGTATTTAACTGAAAATAAGACCATATCTAAGGGGAGTGGTAACTTGCATCTGCCTGCCCTTACTGTACTACACTTGTATGCTAACACGCACAATCCTACTTTTCAAGTGCAAGTGGCTGGAAGTGTAAGATACAGGTTGTGTAGGTTATCCACATGCAAGTTGCATCTTAAATTTATACAAATGCATTTACATGCAACTCTAAATCAAGTCCTTTAACTATATCCAGACTATCATGCAGCATCTAGGACCATGGGGAATGGGGCTATCCTAATTCTCTTTGCCTATAACTGGAATAGTCTAAAAAAATTCACATGGATATGAAGGACCAAATCTAGACATGTACACTCCAATCATGTGATTAGTAAACACATTATTCCGAATAACACATGTACTGCAAGTTAGTCTTGCAAAGACCAAGACTGTAGCACTAGCAGGATTAACATAAGCTGAAGAATAGATCAGTGCAAATGTAGGAGTTACTGCACATGCAGGTTTAACAATGAGGGAAGAGGTGTAGAGTAGATGCAGCAAGGGAAACAATGCACGGTTACCACTTATACAATAATGGGAAAGAGGTCATCTTAGTTAGTAATATAAAAGATGATGGATTTATTTGCAATCTCTTATTGAGTCTCTTTCCTTAAATTTGTAACCACTTGCCAGCACAAATCATACTGTTTCATAAAGTTATGTGGCAGTGGCAGTGCCTATCCCTTCATCACATCAATCCCCTGTTAGTACATCATCAATAGTTTCTCTCAATAATTTGTCTCTGCTTTCTCTCTTTTCATTTTCAATATTAGAGTAGTTGTTCTGGGCTCCTCTCATCTCCCCTTGTAACAACATGTTGATCCTTCTATTCAAGGTTAAATGTCCTTCCTTGCTGGCACCTAACCTTCACATTGAAACTCTCTAACTCTTGTTCAACTGCAATCAGGGTAGAGATAATTACAGACATGAAGTTTCTCAGTACCTTCTGAGTGAGCTCCCAAACTCTCAACATCCCACTTACATATAAATCAGTTAGTGGTACTATGACTATCTGCATCTCTTAGTCAGTTCCTGCTCTGACTTCCCATTCTGTTTTATCTCTATTTTGATCTTAGTAACTTGCCTGGCTTTTATCTCTATCAGAACTCATATTGCATATTATTAACTCAGTTTACATCTGCACTTGGCAGCATCTCTCAATCTTACACTGATTACTCTCCACATGCTACCTCCAATTTCACCCAGTCATAGATTTCACAACTCCTCCCACATTTGAGCTTCATGCTTTCTTACACTTGAAGACATTATATATACATTCTTGCTATATCTATAGCTATCCCCCTATGCTAGCTATGTCTGCTTTAGTTTATTCGGAAAAAGACATTCTAGTGCCCTCTCCTAGAATAAGCCCCTATTCATAATCCTGAGTATAAAAATAATATACAGTAAATTAACAAATATACTTTTCTCCTTTAAGCTTACTGTCAAAAAGTTTCAGTTGTAAAAGAAATGATTAAATGTTTGTTTACATGGTAAAAACACAGTGCATCAAAATATGTATTGAGAACAAATTCTTTGGAGCATCACAGCTAAACAAAACAAATGTGTTTTGAGCATTGAGCTCTAAAGCTACCAATGTACGTCTGCTCTGTTGTTAAAATTCCTTTCACTGATTTCTAACCACAGTATACTGTATACTGCAGTAGAAAATCTGTCGCAGTATGCCTAGAACTGCTGTAATTGGCTAACAACCCAATTACTATAGAGTATCTTGCTCCTTATTGTTATGGCTACAGTCCAAATGCAATCTAACGTATGGTGCCTCGTTTGACTACATGTAGTATTTTAGTTTAGTTTCATTTCATCAATGCAACTGATTTGTTTAAGGAAATCCTCAAATTAATAAAAGTTAAAAAGTCCTCTCCCTTTCTTTCTCTCTTTGTAGATTGTAAGCTCTCAGGAGCAGAGTTCTCCATATTCTTTGTTTTCATGTCTACATTTATTTTATTTACTTTGTATATCCCTGTCTCATTTGTGCTCTGCTTTGTCCACAATCCGCCCTTAGATATTTAAATAAGCACCACAAACTCTGAAATGAAGGCACTTTATCCGTAAAATGTATGAAATAGGAAATGGCTCTTTCTTTTTAACAAACTGGGCCGCTGCCTTATTGATATATTATCACATTGCATTAAAAGTGGGACAAGATGTTATAGGCCAGCTTATTGCAAGATCAACCTAAATTGGTACAGGACATGGAATACTGTTGTATCACTGGCTTAAAAGAGTCCTTCATTCTACCCTTTTAGCATGCAAAACGAGGGCATCAGAGTAGGGGTGTCCTGGCATTGCCAAGCCTCCCTTACCTCAAGCCCCCATAGCATGTCACCCATTGTTCCGCCTCTGACCATATAATTTATCAGTCAATGAATAAACATAAAGAGTAAAAAAGTAAACTGTAATTACATTTTCAGAACGAATCAGTGGAAAATGTACCTCCCTCCACATTTGACTGTCTAATTTTGGACATGACGCAATTTGGCCCCTTGGCCAAACTGCATCAATTACATGTTTTTGTGGGTTTCCTCCAGGTGTTCCAGATCATTCCCACAGTCCAATAGCTTCCTGGTAGGTTTGTTCCCTGCAGATAACATCGAATTTAGACTGTAAACTCCAATTGGCCAGTAACTGATGTGAATGATTACATTTTCTCTACAAAGCAGAGCAAAATGTGGCTGTATTATTTAAATCAATGGCAATAATAAAACGTTTTCCCAGTCCTACCCCAACCACAACACACAGTAAAATGAACTGGCCATAATTACAGCTCTGTTCATAGACTATAAATTCTGAAAAATGAGAATTTAGAACTATAGTGGAATCGCAAAGCAGAACTCAAAGCTTGTCTCACCTCTGTAAAATGGATTGTTTTGCCACAAAACTTGATTTAAAATTTATAAACGAGTACATTTTTGTGTGTTATAGCTATAATAGTGTTATAGCTATACTGGCGTTTCAGTATGGTAAATCAAATAAGTTGCTGGTGCCTAGGCCTGCCTGATGTAAAGAACTGCTTTGTAGAGGAGGAAAATACAGAAATGGGTGCACTCTATTGATTTTATACCCTCTTTGAAATATTGAATCTTTATTTATAACAGTCATTACAACATTATTGGCCTGACTCCATAAGGAGTGCAAATGGCGATTACTCTGCACATGCCCAGAACCCAACCATATGCTACAGAGCGCAGCAGCTTTTAATTCATCTTCGACCGCAAAGGACACTTTCTTTCTATAGGCTACATTGTCAGGGGCTGAACAAGGATGGGATTGGGCGTATGCACATAATAAATCTACAATAAGATCGTGCCATTCTCAAGCGCATGCAGCAGCACCCGATTCAAGGCTGGAAATCTCCTAGGTCCCTTTATTTTAAGCATATCGCTTGCTCCAGCTACAGGTCTACTCTAAGTGCTAATCACTAGTTATGACAGCTGTGTATTCATGCTAGAATATGTGTTTGCAATCAGGAGCAACTGTAAAAAAAGTATTTTATGTACAGTAGACATTAATTACATCTTAATAAATATATTTAAGGGGGGGGATTTTTTTATTTTATTTTTATGTTGTATCTTTAATGACTATATTATTAACAGGTTACATTAATTGAAAATTTTCTTTTCCTTTGTGTTCTTTTGTGAATTTATGTTGCACATATACATTGGACGTATCCTGCAGTGTCCTGTCTGTTAGAGCAGAGCGGACCTTGACCCATATTCATCAAAAGACATATCCTCAAATCGGCTCCTTTGTTGAATATGTATGTTAGGGAATTTAGACTGTAAGCTCCAATGGGGCAGGGACTGATGTGAATGAGTTCTCTGTACAGTGCTGCAGAATAAGTGGCACTATATAAATAAGTGATGATGATGATGATGATGATGATGAATACGGACGTGTTTATACCAGATTTACGTGCTTTTTAAAAAAAAATGCACATTACGTTTGCTTTGTGTTTCTTAAGAAATCAGGCCAATTAATCAGGCCACTTGAATTAATAAATAAAATTAACAAATCATGATACGTTTGAAGTAAAATATTTAAAAACAACAATATCATGATTATGATAAGTTTTTGAAAAAAAAGGTGTAAGTAAAATTGCAGATTAGACTGCAATGCCAGATGTTGCCTGTTCTATCTTTTAATTAACACATATCACTTGTGTCTGATAACATATTAAACATCATATAATAACCTCTACAAGAATTTATAAGTAGTGTATGATAGATGTCTTCAATTTTAACACCAGCAATATTTTAGTATTGAGTATGTAACCACTTGTGATTACTGTGGTTATATCCATTAAGAAAGGTCACAATCCATTCAGTATTACTCTCATACATATATGCTGTTCTATCCCTCCTGCCTATATCGGCAGGTTCTAAGCCCTATCTATTGCTTACAAGAGCAAGGCATTCATTCATACATGTGCAACTATTAAAATCTAGAGGGTTTTTCAGGCAAGATTTCGGCAAATGCAGACACGCATTTCGCTGGGGATTTAATGAGGTGTTTCCCGGAGTCTTGCATAAGAAACCTTCTAGATTCTAACAGTTAGAACTAATTTGAAATATACATGACTTCTAATAAGATGACTCATTTATTATTCACATTTAAATGAGTTTTATTGTATTTGTTTTATTACTTTCAGTTTGTTACTTTTATTTAATAATTTTATGTTTATTTATGTTTTGCGGAAATATAAAGCTTTAAAGCAGTACTGTAACAAACGAATCACTATAAAACTGTAAGTGCTGTTATGTTATCCATTGCTGGTATTATGACTTATTTTAATGACCAGCTTACTTGCAAGCGAGATATTACAAGAAGCTTTTTATCTGTTCTCAAGGCTCTGTTCTGATAAATACAGTATGTAGAGCATCTAATGCAAGTAAATTAGATCAGGAAGGAAATGAGTAGCATGGGCCTTTTTAAGTTTGACATAATGCATCTCAAACCACTTAGCTAGTTTTACAAATTATCTATTAATGAGAATGTTTATGACATGTTTTGTGGGTTAATAAATTTACTAAGAGTGAGATGAAGAAATGCTTTATGTTTGTCTATGCATTTTGCTATGCAAATGAGTTTTACTGTGTCTGCCTTTTAAATAATACATACAGTTTTAAAACAGTTGTATATTCTTTTACAATTATGGGTTCCATATAACTGCCACTGTGTGGAGAGTGTGTAATCTTTTACACTAAGTCCATGTTGTTTATCTTAATTTCAAGGATACTTTGTCAAACAGAGCACACTAAACTGAATAGCATAAAAGAATAATAAAGCTTAAGTAAGTGGAATTGCATTTTGTTTCACTGGAAATAAATAGGATATACTGCTCTCCCTCTTGTATGAACATAGGATGCCTTGTTACTCAGTAAGCCCAGATCTCTGAACAGGTCTAGGGTCAGCACGGGAAACACTTGTAATTGGCTGGGTGGTGAAGGAGGGTCCCAGAGAGTCCAAGAAAGAAGATAATAAGATTTAATTGCCAAGTGGACTACGATGGATCAAGAAGGAAAAGATTTTTATTTTTTTTAATAATGTTGTAGACAAGGCATCTGGCGAGTCTTTTATTCAATAAAACTTTATTTAAAAATTGTCTTTTTTTAAAAAAAAAAAGGCAAACTCTTTTTCGTACAATGGACACAGGTCTTAAGGACCCCTGTTTATTATACTTAGGCTGCTGATTTGACAATGCTACTCTAGGAGTTCTAATCTTGTTAATTACTTTGGCCTCACAGCCCAGGGGGTCTAGAAGAGCTC
Source organism: Mixophyes fleayi (assembly GCF_038048845.1). Lineage (NCBI taxonomy): Eukaryota > Metazoa > Chordata > Amphibia > Anura > Limnodynastidae > Mixophyes > Mixophyes fleayi. The sequence continues at coordinate 306,234,989 of NC_134403.1, read as the reverse complement.
CAGTGCTTTTCAGCACCTCTATCCCTAGAGTCTCCAGCACCGCATAATCCAGCCTGGGTCTGATTTTTACCATAACATGTTCTTGATTTTCCTGTTATACTGGAACCCAGCCTGAGTTGTTTAGCTCTGGAGCTGATTAAAGTAGTCATTGTTTTTTTGTCTGCTTTTTTTAAGCAGGGTCCTGTACATGTGGAAAGTCTTATTACAGGTGGTGAGTGCATCTGTATGATCCCATTAAACTTTTAGGCCTTCTGCAGGAAAAATGCAATGTAATAAAAGGCTTCCCACAGGCAAACGTGACACATGTAATGAAAACAGTCACATTGTCCCATCACTGTCATAATTTATTTAAGCCTGAATCTTAGCCGTATTTTAGGACAACAGCAGAAATGTTTATTAATTGAAAGGGGTAATACTAATGAGGTTAGAGGGTGGACTTTAAAGGGTGATTACACTTTTCCACAAGTATGCCGTTAGTTCGCAAACAAAGCTCCCAAAAGCAGAGACAAAGCCAGTAACCTAAAATGTACACTGAGTAGTTCACCGAGATGCTCTGGTACAAAACCAAGGTGTTTTGCAGAGTGCAGTGGGTGTTTTTTTTAATGACATTTGGGGGCCAATTCAATTCAGATGCGTTATTCTAGGAATAACGCGGCCTGCGAACTAATACCGTTAGTACGGTAAAAGTGCGCAGTATTACTGCTAGTACGTTAATTTTAACGCTGATTTTTGGGCACACCTCTCGGAGCCGTGAGTAAAATTCTGGGTTAAAATTACCACATTAACGGTAACATGTTTAAAGCTGCGCTACTTCGGGGGAAATTTAATTCCCCCTTGAATTTTAACTATACTACACCTATTCTACACCTTCCAGAAGGGTACAATGGCTCTGTGGCCCCATAAAAGTTCTGTCTTAGTTAAACATGTTATCCAGCGTTCCAAAATCTTGTTTTTGCATTTAATAAGGAAAGCTCTGCTATACTCAGCACATCCCATAATATTACACTTAACAGTTGCTGCCATCTCGGTTCATTAATCCACACAATTAACCGTTCAATTTTAGAATTTTATATATTCACCGTATAAGATGTGATGAGTTGTCATTGTACCCGTGATTTATTTAAGTCCTTTGTACATAAGTGTAGACCCTTTTACATTGCTCCCAATTTTGAAAGCTATAGTTTATTTTACACAAACCGATTTTCAACTAATATCATCTATAAATGAATCATCTTGAAAATGTGATTGTAATAATTTCTTTAATTACAACGTAGAGAAGTTTAATTGTTGTGCATGTTGCCATGTAAGATTGCTAAGAATGGCAAATGAAACTATGGAAACAGAGAAATAACTATTGCTCAATAATCTTGCAATCGCTGGAGAAAACTATAGCAACACTCATTTTCTCGCATCAATCATGGGTGAAAGCCTTCTGGCAAGAAAATGGAGTTAAAAATAAAGAAATGTGGAAATATACTGTATGTTATTATTCCTTCTGTTTCCTGTAACATAAATTTGGCTGAGTGAATGAACCAGATGATATTCAGGATAATCCGGGAAAGTGTCAATTATTTTTTTTAGCACTATTGTAGTTAAAGAAAAGCTAAAACACAATTGCTAATAAAGTTCAGTGTAGCATTTTTTAACATGTACAAAGTCATTGACAGACAGTTTTTTTTTAAAATAACCTAAATATCATGCGATGTATGACGCATGAACTAGAGACTAATTGAGTGGATACAATTATTTATATGGATTTCATGCTGTTAACATGGCAACCTGCTGAAGATTCTCCAATCCTAGAACATATAGAACAATATATATATATATATATATATATATATATATATATATATATATATATATAACATTTGTTTTGTTTTTTACATGCTGTAAACTGTATACTGTGTGTGTGTGTGTGTGTGTGTGTGTGTGTGTGTGTATTGGGTAAGTTACAGTTATACAATGTACTGTGTATTGAGAGGAACAATCCTATTCCCCATGGTTAAGAATTTATCTTGCGTACCAAAATAGAGGACCTTGTCTCATAGGGAGTATACTATATATAGATTGTATATGGGATAATATTCTCCCTACCTAAAATTAAGAGAATTAGAAGTTATAGAATATATCCATGTAGTGTGACCATATACTAACTGAGTGTTTTTATACAGGTCACTGAACTGTTAGGTATCTTTTAATATTCACAATAATTTAAAGCAGGGATATATTGCTCCTTATAATATAGACATTTTGATTTAAAACATACACACAGACTACCATTTGCACAAACTCTGGCACACAACTCACCTTGGGAAAAGGTAACTATATCATCTACAGTAATGTATAATAACGAACACATTTATTCAGATATTATTTTCATAAACATCAATGGAGATGATCTATTCATGTGTGTAAGGTGGCAATTGCGAGCATATAATATTCTTTATTTATTAAATGACACATTCTATGCTGTGCTGTTCAATGAGAGGGTGCGGGGGGGGGGTCATAATAGAAATAAATTACATACCAGGACATGAAACAGAAGGTATAGGTGTCCAGTGAGGCTAATGCAGTAGCTTGTTTATACAGGTCCTGGAACTATTAGGAAACAAATAATTCAATTACAATAGAAACAGTGAGCAATTAAATTCCTCTTTATAATAGCACATTTGTATTTTTAAACCTACTTAAGCTAATACGTAAAGAAAATATATTGGTTACACCATAGGGGAATTAAAGCTAATTAAGAAATATGATGGAAAAGTATGAAGCTGTGAAGTGAGGTTAAGGAGGAGATAATAGTATGGTAAAGGTAGTGTGTTTATGCAATCCCAGCTTTTAGATGCCATGTCTATCTGACACATTATAAAATGCAATGGGTTTCACACCTGTCAGCTAAACCTCCACAACTATTATATGTAGCAAATAAACTTCTGCATGCAGATTTTAATGCTCAAAATAAGATGATATTTGAGTTTGAAATTTTTTATAAACAAATGTGAATTATATTCATCACTTTAGATCTTCTCTGTTTGCATGTATGATGTAAGAGAGTGAACAGAGCAATAGAATTTGAGTTTTTGCAAACTGGTGGACTGGTAATTGCGTAATAATATACTGTAACCCACAGCAACCAACCAGGTGTTTTGGTTTGACTTTGTAAAGTATACACAAAAAAAAAAAAATCACAGCTATAATGTTATTGGTAGCTTTGGGTTATAGTGCGTCAGTTTTCAGAAATCTACCATACTGTAGAATACTGGGACGAGGCGCTAACAGGTATAATCACCACTCTGAACTCTGCCTTGTCCTTCTGCATCTCAGCTATAACAAAGAGATACAAACCAGTTTCATAGCACAGATATTTTACATCTCTCCTTTCTGAACTGTTGTATGACTCGTGCTGTGTCATAGATATAACAATATGTACATGCACGTAAATGTACAGTCATTAGCATTTTATAATATAATATTCAACAAAAAATGTTTTGTAGCCATCTGTTGGCTCATTACAAAAAAGTAACCATATGTATGAAAGATATGGCTTATTGCTGAATACAGTAATAGCATAGGCGTGCATCAATGAAGCATGCAGATTAGACGTAAAACATGAGGTACATGTCACATGCGATTGCATCATAGAGACCGTACAAATCAAGTTCTTCTTCCAGTTTAGCGATGTTTGCTACATGGCTCTGAAACTAGGCAATGCTTAAATACCAACAGAGCTCCATCAATGCTAGTAATTTTTCCTTTCTAATGCATCTTCTAGTATTTGTTTTTATTTTGTCTGTAGTCTTTGTCATAGGCTTTTCAATTCTAAACATATATTCAGTATTGTGTTCATGTTTATTCATTCAATTATAATTCATATTATTCTACCATGATAGCAGGGGTGTCGGAAATGGCATCTAGATTGGGCACATGCTGTGATTTCACCTCTCCAGTACTAAAGCCTGTGGAGTAGGATCGGTCAGATTACAAAAGATGCAGGCAAAGGAGGAGTAGCCAGTGTGTAAACTGGAGGGTCTCTATGTGATTGGCCATTATAGCCTTTCACATGGTATGAATGACAGACTGTCTGTCTTCCTCCTCACATATATACCTGGTAATGCAGACAGTGAATACACCATTATAGCAGTAAGGTATATGAAGGTGATAGAATCATATTCGCACCAGCACATT